>NC_038244.2:42696707-42790956 GCF_000004515.6 Glycine max
GCATCCTGCATCTAACTCAGCATGTGGGATTCTATGTATATGGAGTGAAAAAACATTCAAACTAGAAAGGAAAGTCATTGACAATGGTTTCATAATGTTGGTAGGGCAGTGGCTTAAGGAGGCACAACAAGTTCATGTTATCAGCATCTACTCACCATGTGATATTCAGAATAAGAGAGCCTTATGGGATAGTGTTAAGCAACTGAAAAACCTAAACCCTGGGGGATTATGGTGCATATTGGGTGATTTCAATAACATCAGAATTCCATTAGAAAGAATGGGCGCTTGTCAGAGAGGGGTGGGGGAAAGTAACATCAGGGAGTTCAACGAATGGATTGAAGAGTTGGAGGTAGAGGAAGTGCCATGGGGGAAGAAAATTCACATGGTTTAGACTGAACGGAGCTGCTAGGAGCAAGTTGGACAGATTCTTGGTATCTCTAGAGTGGCTTGTCAAATGGCCTGGAAGTACTCAGCATACATTGGATAGGAACTTCTCTGATCATTGTCCAATTCTGCTAAGATCTAAGTTTATAGACTGGGGTCCTAAACCTTTCAGGATCCTTGACTGTTGTCTCCTGGACAACTCATTCAAGACAATTGTTCAGGAATGCTGGACCTCTAACCAGCAACGGGGTTGAGGAGGTTATGTGCTTAAAAAAAAATAAAAAGACTGAAAGAAAGGTTAAAGATATGGAATAGAGAACACTTTGGTGATACTTTAAAGAAATACAAGAAGATTGAGGATGAGTTAAACAAGCTGGAAGAGGATACAATTGATAGACAATTATCTCCTTAAGAAGTGTTGATCAGGAAGCAGCTTCAGGAAGAATTGTGGGTAACGGCTCAATCACATGAGTCTCTACTAAGGCAGAAGGTGAGATCTAGATGGATTAAAGAAGGCGATTGCACTTCACGATACTTCCATCTGATGATGAATGCGAGCCGCAGAAATAATTCTTTGAAAGGAGTGACGATTGATAGATCCTGGATTGAAGAACTGACAAGAGTAAAAGAGGAAGTCAGATTATTCTTCTTGCAAAGATTTCAAGAATCTGATCAAGATAGACCCCGGTTGGATGGAATCTGCTTTCTGACCATTGGCCAACAACAAAATGATATGCTATTGGGGCGCTTTCAGGAGGATGAGGTAAAAAATGCTGTATGGGACTGTGGGAGTGAGAAAAGTCCAGGCTCAGATGGACTTAACTTAAAATTCATCAAAATTTTTTGGCATATAATCAAACCTGATGTCCTTTGGTATTTGGACGAGTTCTATGTCAACGGAACTTTTCCAAGGGGCTGTAATGCATTTTTTATAGCCTTAATTCCTAAGGTGGCGGATCCACAACTTCTGAATGATTACAGACCTATCTCACTAATAGGTTGTATATACAAGATAGTGGCCAAGCTGCTTTCTAACAGACTGAAGAAGGTCATGCCACTCATAATAGATGAAAGGCAATCTGCATTCATAGGGGGCAGACATTTGTTACACAGTGTGTTGATAGCAAATGAGGTGGTCGAGGAAGCCAAAAGAAGTCAAAAGTCATGCATTGTTTTCAAAGTAGACTACGAGAAGGCATATGATTCTGTCTCCTGGGAATTCTTGATCTACATGTTAAGAAGGATGGGCCTTTGCTCCAAATGGATCCAATGGATAGAGGGATGTTTAAAATCTGCATCTATTTTGGTACTGGTGAATGGTAGCCCCTCGTTTGAGTTCATCCCACAAAGAGGACTTAGGCAAGGGGATCCATTAGCACCCCTTCTCTTTGACATTGTTGCTGAAGCTCTAAATGGGCTGGTGAGAGAAGCCGTGGAGAAAAACCTATTTAGGGGATTCCCAGTGGGCTCAAACAACGTGGAAATCAGTATCCTCCAATATGCGGATGACACAATATTTTTTGGTGAGACATCAATGGAGAATGTCAATACAATCAAAGTAATTCTGAGGACCTTTGAACTTGTATCAGACCTCAAAATTAACTTTGTAAAAAGTTGTTTTGGAGCATTTGGAATGTCGGACCAGTGGAAACTTGATGCAGCAAATTACCTAAATTGTAGCTTGCTATCCATTCCTTTTGTCTACCTAGGCATATCTATCGGGACAAATCCAAGGCGATGTCAGTTGTGGGATCCTATCCTCAACAAGTGTGAGAGAAAATTAGCAAAGTGGAAGCAAAGATACCTTTCTTTCGGGGGGAGAGTGACTCTTATACAGTCGGTCTTAACATCCATTCCTATTTATTTCTTTTCATTTTTCAGGGTCCCTAAAAGGGTGGTGGACAAGTTGGTGAGCTTACAACGAAGATTTCTATGGGGTGGTGGATCTGACCAAAACAAGATAGCCTGGATTAAATGGGACATAGTGTGCCTCCCAAAAGAAAAAGGGGGATTGGGAATCAAGGATATAAACACTTTCAATCTTGCACTGCTTGGCAAATGGAAGTGGAATTTATTTCAGCATCAAGGACAATTGTGGGCTAGGTTACTGGAGTCTAAATATGGTGGTTGGAGGAGCTTGAATGAAGCATCACGAGACAACAACAAATCCATAAGGTGGAGGGACTTAAAGATGGCTTCTCAACATTTGCAACAGGGTGATGCATTTCAAAATAGAACATTGTGGAGGGTCGGGTGTGGTGATAGGATTAAGTTCCGGGAGGACAACTGGATTGGCGGAGAGGGAACATTATTAGCAAAATACCCTAGGTTGTACCTTATCTCTTGTCAGCAAAATCAAGTTATTCAGTAGATGGGAGTCCACAAGGACACATGGTGGGAGTGAGATTTCATATGGAGGAGACCACTGTTTGACAGTGAGATAGCCATGGCTGTTAGATTCCTAAAAGATGTTGAAGGCGAGCCAATCCAGCCACATAGAAGAGATGATTGGGTGTGGACGGCAGATCCAAGCGGCCAATACTCGGCACAAAGTGCTTATAATATGTTGAGGGGGAAAACAATAGAGGGGACTTAGGATGGAGCTTTTGAGAAACTGTGGAAACTAAAGGTCCCAAGCAAAATTTCAGTATTTGCATGGAGATTACTCAGAGATAGACTGCCAACAAAAATAAACCTGCAAAGGCGACAAGTTGAGATCAATGATAGGCACTGTCCATTCTGCAGCAGCATGGAAGAGGATGCAGGCCACTTATTTTTCCATTGTAGCAAAATCCTTCCCATTTGGTGGGAATCTTTGTCTTGAGTTAATATCTTAGGTGCTTTCCCGTAAAACCCAAGACAACATTTCCTCCAACATATATCCGGATTGGCTGATGGAATAAGGGTCAACAAGTGGAAGTGTTGGTGGCTGGCTTTGACATGGTTCATATGGCAGCAGAGGGACAAGATAATCTTTTCCAATGACACCTTCAATGGCAACAAAGTGATGGATGACACAGCTTTCTTACTCTGGACATGACTTAGAAGTTTGGAGAAGGATTTTGCAACTTATTTTAATCAATGGTCTAGTAATCTTAGAGCAGGGTTTGTTTATTAGCTGAGGCTAGCAACATAGACTAACAGTAGAAATTACACTCATGTATGTAGCCAAATATTGGTTCCTATCGAGACTACATTAAGTCTGATAATTGGAACCAAATGTATGGTCTTTCCTAACTTTGTAACCTTTGTACCTCTGGTACTCAAATTTTTATATATATATATATATATATATATATATATTTATCTTTGCTGATAAAAAAAAAATCAGAGTTATACTTGACGGTGAACACCCACTTGCAACCCACTGTATTCTTTCCAGTTGGCAAAGGCATAACACTCCAAGTATGGTTCTTCTCAAGAGCTCTCATCCTCAAGAACAACTTCCTTCCACTTCGGTATTCTTTCCAGTTGGCAAAGGCATATTTTTTTGGAACTTCTACTCAAGACAACCGGGAGGTAAACGCAGCAAAAGATGAAGATAAATTTGAATATGACATAAATTTGGATAGAGGATGCTTAGTACAAGATCTAACTCCTTTTCGAAGAACCATGGCTATATTCATTTTGGAAGGGTTATCTTGATCATTGGAGTTAGAAGAAGAAGGTTTACCTTTACCACTAATTAAATTCTTCCTCGGTTCAGACTCATGGTTATGCTGGAGAGTTTGTGCATCTTCAACTTCCTTGTTTCTCCTCATGTAACCCTTTCCTTTCCAAATTCGGTCACAATCAATGAGCCTGTTTGCTATTTCCTTACAAGGATTATCCTGTTGTGGCATTAAGGTTAATTCTTCTTTATTTCCAGTATCCAAAGATTGTTTGTTACAATTTTGCTTTGAAGATGTAGCCCTGGATTCAGCAAGGACCTCACTCATTATGAGAGTGGGTTCAACTAATGAATCTTGGCCTTTTTGTTTCGGTGCAGCAATGCAAGTTTCAGAATCTTATGAAATAAGGACATCATTTGAAAGAATTATATTTTCAAAATAATCTTCCTTTGATCTCTCCCCTGAAGATGAATGTCATTATAAAAAGGTTGGCTCTCAAAGAAAGTAACATCCATACTTACAATTTTTTATTTTATTTTGGATCAAACATTTATATCCTTTTTGGGTTGGAGAGTAACCAATGAAAACACACTTTATAGCACATGGGTCAAGTTTTTCGATCTGCTTATGTTCATGAACGAAAGCAGTACAACCAAATATTTTTAATGGTAAATCAGCTGAAACGCGTGCCATAGGGAAATACTCTTTAAAAACATGCAAAAGAGTTTGAAATTGTAAAGGTTTGGAAGGCATACAGTTAATTAAATATGCATCAGTCAAAACAGCCTCACCCCATAGATATTTGGGAACTTTAGTAGAAAAGAGTAAAGCCCTAGCCACCTCTAAGAGGTGTTTATTTTTTCTCTTTGCAATCCCATTTTGTTGGGGTGTATTAGCACAAGAACTATGATGGACAATCCCATTTTCAAGAAAAAAATTTCCCAGGATCGTGTTAAAATATTCCCTCCCATTATCACTTCTGAAGACTTGTATGTTAGTTTGAAATTGATTTTGCACCATTTTAAAGAAATTTCTGACAGCTTGTTCAGCTTCAAATTTTTCTTTTAATAAATACACCCAACAAAGTTTAGTGTGGTCATCTATAAAAGTGATGAACCATTTTTTGTTGGAAAGTGTCCATATTTTATTTGGACCCCAAACATCACTGTGAATAATAGCAAATGGTTTTGATGGATTATAAGACTGCACAGGAAAAGAAGAACAATGATGCCTTACAAATTCACAGATTTCACAATGAAGCATTGAAGGGTCTTTATCAAACAACTTGGGAAATAGGTGTTTTAAATATCTAAAACTTGGATGGCCTAACCAAAAATGCCATAACATGATATCCTTATTATTATTTGAAACAAAAACAGATTCAAAACAGGAACTCATTGATTGTGATTGTTGTCTTGAAAGTAATAGGGAATACTTTCTTATTTTATTCAAGCAGTAAAAGTACTGCTTATATAGAAATATTACAATAAAGTCTGTTCCTTGATTCAAGGAATAATAAATGAAACAAATAATAGCTAATAATGATAAAGATCTTATTTTAAAACAAAGTAAATCGAATCTCTGATTCATCTAATATAGGAAACTGCAATATCTTCTATTAATTCCTACATACAGATTCACAGATGTGCTCTTATAGGGGAGACCGGGAGAGGGAGAGAGGGGGAAGGTAGAGAGGATTTGGACTGAGTTTAGGGAGGGTATAGGGTCTCTTGAATACCCTGAGTTGTTTGTGTTCCTTCTTTTCCATCACCTGTTCACACTGAACAGAGGAGAATATACTTAGTTATACACATTCTTTTTGATATCAATTTTTTTCTTGTTCTTGTTACTAGTTTGTACCTAACACTCCCCTTGACATGCCCACACACAACATACATTTTAGCTAAAACACTTCCAAGGCCTAATTATGAAAACCCAAATTGGTAAGATCCAAGCTAAGCATGATTGACGCCTACCATCCAGCTTGGAGGGGGAGTTTTGGATATTGGTTCCAGACTAATAGGAATTACAATTCATAATTCAGAGGAGTAGCTAGGATTTTTAGACCCTTCACTTCATTGTTTGTTTGATTCAACTTATTTTGGAGAAATAATTGCATATTTTTGTGTCAGTTTTCAAAGAGAACTTTTGAAAAATAAGCGATTATTTTCCTAAAATTAATCCCCACCAAATATGCATTAAGTCCTACTAGCCGTAGCTTTATTTGTCTGTTCTTTAAGCAATTTCTTTTATACCATATTACTTCTATTTATTTAGAGGTTTTTTCTCTCCTTTTTTAGGCTCCTAGGTTAGTGTACAATATTTCCTATTTATTCTGTAACTTTGTTATTGTTTCAGTTGAAATAAATGCTTGAGTGTTTTACCACTCAGCTGAACCCTTTTCATTAATATATACGTGAAACAAAGTCAAAAACAAGTACAAGGGCAAAGCAGAGGTGCAGACTGAAGCACCCTGCAATTCGGCTACAGCAGGAAAAGTAAAGAAAATGCAACTTGCTAATAAGACAAAAATATAAAATATATATGCTAATTCAACACTTATAAAAAAAATATAATACAGTTTTCCTCCGAAATCTACATCTATACCTTTATGCATGATGTCTCCAAAATCCATAGTTTCTTGATGGTTGATACATGTTGGGTCCTTGATGGCCACGGGAAAATATTATGATCTAGGTTCAGATATGCTTTAGATTAAATTTGTTGAAAGATTACAAAAAAGGCTGGGCATATGGATATCAAGATTCAGTATGATATTGCTACTGTAGGAAAAGGAAAAGGAAACTCCATTTTAATGGTTGACGTTTCCTCTATAATGTTATATTTTATAAAATTTGTAAGGATTTTTGAAATGAGTCGGAAATTTGCATATTGATTTAAAAAGACTATATAAATTGAAGGAAGTTTTGTGAAACTGTTATTCTCCTGAGATATATCAGATAAAAAACTAATCTATAACTTGAGGGAACTTCTACTGTGGACACAAGTACTGAAATCAAAATATGGAAGCTGGAGGAACCTGGATGAGACAAGAAGAAACCATAAAGAATCAATTTGGTGGTGGGACTTATGCATTGTTTGCAACTCAACGGAGGAGGGAAGCTGGTTCAAAAATCAAGTAACATGGAAAATTGGAAGCGGCAGCAGGGTGAAATTTTGGGAAGATGGATGGAAGGAAGATGGGTCCCATTGCTGGAAAAATATCCTAGATTTTACCGTATTTCAAAGCAGCAACAGCACTATATTCATCAGATGGGATCAGTGTCAAGAGGGGGTGTGGGAATGGCATCTTGAGTGGAGGAGAATGTTAATGGAGGGAGAGATGGATTTGGCAGCAAATTTCTTGGAGGATATTGAGGGGATGGTAGTACAAGTCCAGCATCAAGATTGGTCGTGGGAAGGGGATCCGGGAGGGGAGTACACAGTGGGGACTGCATATCGGGCACTTAATCAGAATATAATTGGAGAAGATGATGATAGGGCATTCTCTATCCTTTTGAAACTAAAAATTCCCAGCAAGGTGTCACATTTTGCTTGGAGATTGATTCGGGATAGATTGCCAACAAGGATGAATCTTAGAAGCTGAAACGTTGTGATGGATGAAGTCTGCTGTCCAATCTGCCTAAACTACGACAATGATGCTGGTCATTTGTTTTTTGGATGCACCAAAATTATGCCGTTGTGGTGGGAGACCTTGTCATGGATAAATACGCTCACTGTTTTTCCAGAAAGGCCAAAAGAACACTTTCTTCAACATTCTCAATGCAATCTGAATGGACTTATTCAACATATATGGAACCATAGGAATAAGATTGTTTTCTCAGGTGACAGCTTTGATGGTAAAAAATTGATGGATGATGCACTATCCTTCTGTTGGACATGGCTCAAAAATCTGGAAAAAGGATTTGACATTCCTTTTCATTTATGGTCCAGCAACATCAGAGCTGAATTTTTCTTACAGGGGGGATTGGACTTTAGAATTTTTTGTAGAAGGGTATCCAAGCATAGAATAGACCTGTTTAGTTGCCTAATATCTGCTTTCAAATGCTAATATTAGGTTACCATAACTCAATGTAGGGTAAACCTGGGATGTACATATCACTGTACCTCTTGTACTGAATTATATATATACTCTTATTTTTGCCGATCAAAAAAGAAAAAATAACTGGAGGGAACTTCTGAACTGATGCCAGCACTTCTTTTGTCTCTTTCTTCATTCCCAGACAGGTTGTTTATGTTTGCCTAAAGATCCCAATAAGAGTGAGGCTGCAAGGTAGATTTGAAATTTAGTGAGATAGGCTGTAAGTCTGTAAATAATGGTTTGTTTTGTGTTACTTTAGGTGTTCAGAAGAGACATGCTGTGTAATATAATATGCTAACCATAATTTTGTATAAGTTAGTAATTAAGGAATTATCACACTTGTATTACCTATTATTATTAAAGGAAGACATGAGCGGAGAGCGAGATAGTGAGTGTGAGCGAAACACGGGGTGGGTGAGAGTTAGTAGTAGGAGACAGAAGAAAACGAGAGTTCTGAGAGAGGGTCCTAGTTTGAAAGCTGCCGGTAACACGAACGGATATGGACGGAGCTACAGGAGAGGAAACTGGAGGGATAGGAAGGATATAACGTCATTCTACTTCACACGATTCCCCGAGGACGTAACCGAGGAAGACCTATGGCACCACTTCAAAAAGTTTGGTGACGTAAGGGAGATATTCATATCAAAGAAGAAGAACAGTCTCGGCAGGAAGTATGGTTTTGTCAGATTTCAAGGAGTAGAGAGCTTGCATCAACTAGAAAGGAGGCTAGACAACACCATATTTGGAGGTTTGAAGATGCATGTCAACATACCAAAGTTTGGAAGAGCACACAGCGGACAAATACCCTCATCAGTCACACGCCGAGAGAGCGCAATGCAAGGAGAAGATGAGATGGTAGCTCGAAGACAACAAGGACAACGAGTGAGGCAAAGGTCGTACGCTGAGGTCCTGCAGAGGAATATAACAACAGTGCAAAAGAGAAGACCAGTGACTGAGGTGTGCAACAACAAACCCACGTCGAGGTCAGAAGTGTATCTCGATATACCACTGAAGGGACAAAAATGGCTACAAGAGGCGTGGGTGGGGAGGCTAAAAAACCTCGCCATATTTGATAGAGTAGAGGAGGAGTTGCCATGGGATATCGGAGCCAGCGTGGCGGTGAAATACATTGGGGATGACATGGTTGTAATTCTCGGCCTTGACGACGAAAAAGCAAAACGATTCATGGAGGAAGAAAGCGAAGGTGGGGCTTCCATGTTTCATTCACTGGAGAAATGGCACCCAAGGGTACGTCCGGGATGCAGGTTGGCGTGGGTTCAGTGTTGGGGAGTGCCTCTAGTGGCATGGGAAACAAACCATTTAAAGAAAATCACGGCGGCCATTGGAGACTTCGTGGACGTAGATGATGACGTGGAGGAGCTTAGACGGCTGGACAGGGCACGGGTTCTAATAAAAACACCATGGATGCCGCGAATCGATCATACCGTCAACGTCCATATTGGCGGAGAGACATTCAGCGTGCACATCACGGAGGAGACCGCCACTAGTACCGCTGCCTGTTATTGTCGGAGACCAGGGTATTTCAGTTCCTCAGAGGAGATTGACTCAGGGTATAGCGATGTCCAAACACCGACAAAGCTGACCCAACCCGAGACGGAGAGTATCCCTGAGCAGCGGCTTCAGGTGGCGCTGGGGGATGACGCGGAGGAGGAAGGGGACGGCCAAACAGCAGAGCTGGACGATATTCAGATTTTACCCAGCGGATATTGGAACCTGGAGAACCCAAAGGATAACGATGTTACCCACAAGGAGCGTGTATCTCCACCACCCAAAGTCAGAGCTAGAACCCCAACGGTTACCCAGGGGAACAGTAATGTCAGCCATGGCACAGCCACCCAGGTCCGAAATGGCCCCTTTCATGCAAAAGGAAATGTGCAGGAAGGATGCATGGTCAATCCTGCAGCGAGCACCTTTAGTTTGGCCGAAAGAAGTAACTTGGAGGTACTTGATAACCCACGGGGTCAGATTTTAAACAACAGGGACCAGCCTCGTGACCTTGGGGACAGCCACATAACGGACATGGGTTTTGCTACCCACACCCCCAAAGAAACACACCCACACCACAAACTCAGCCCAGACAAAAGCCCCACAGCCCAAAGTAATTCGTGCAAATTTTACGTCCGCAAAAGATGGCTCAAAAAGCAAAGTGGTCCAATATGTGCAGATGCTCACCTCCCACAGACAACCACGGGTAATATAACTACCAGCCCAAAACAGAATCAACAACCCATGCATGTCAATCAGAGCAGAGGAGTTTCGGGTATAGCTCCAGTCAACCCCAACAATAAAAAAGACCAGATAATCACACCCATGACCCCACCACTCATACTCGGGAGTGATAGCCCTCACACCCAAGCCACAGACCAACAACAAGTCAGCCACAACACCCAGCTACAACAACCTGTGCAAACTGCTGAACACCAAGTTAATAAACAGGAGCAGGAGGTAGAAGCAATTTGGCAAATGGCGGAAAACCTAGGGATTACATGTGGAAATGTGCAAACAAATTATGTGCAACAGCTTATAGAAATGGAAGACAGAGACAACAACGAGGTGCAAAGGATGGGAGGAAGGAGGAGGCTCTCATGAATATTATATCCTATAATGTGAGAGGTCTGGGTAGGGGAGTTAAATGGCCAGCAGTTAGGAGAATGGTAAACAAACATCACATAGACATGTTATGCATACAGGAGTCAAAAAAGGAGGTTATAGACAGAGCTATGTGCCAAGCTTTATGGGGGGATTCTGAGGTTAGGTGGGAAGCACAACCATCATCTAACACAGCAGGAGGTATTCTGTGCTTATGGAGTGACAAAACATTTTTGCTGGAAAGGAAGGTTTGTGGGACAGGTTTTGTGATGTTGACAGGGAAGTGGGTTCAGGAGGCACAAATTGTGAATATCATCAACATTTACTCACCTTGTGATATACATAGCAAAAGAGTTCTGTGGGACGTTATCAAGCAACTGAAAAATCAAAGTCTCGGAGGATTATGGTGCATATTGGGGGACTTCAATTGTATCAGAAATCCTTCGGAGAGATCTGGTGTATGCCAAAGGGGGCTGGAAGATAGCAGTTCTAGGGAATTCAATGAGTGGATTGCAGAAATGGAGGTAGTGGAAGCGCCATGGGTTGGGGGAAACTTCACATGGATAAGGCCAAATGGGACAGCTCGAAAGGAATTTTTCTGATCACTACCCGATAATGCTTAGATCCAAGTATGAGGATTGGGGTCCAAAACCTTTCCGGATCCTTGATTGTTGGCTAAATGACAAATCCTTTCAGGAAATGGTACAGCAGAGTTGGAATTCAGTTCAATTTGGAGGTTGGGGTGGATACGTATTAAAAGAAAAAATCAAAGCACTCAAAGGCAAGCTTAGGGAGTGGAACAGAGAGCATTTTGGGGATACCTTCAAGAAGTATCAGAAGATTGAGGATGAACTGAATAAGCTAGAAGAGGATACAGCAGGCAGACAACTAACCCAGCATGAGGTGGTGACCAGGAAGCGCCTTCAGGAGGATCTATGGGTAGCAGCTCAATCCCACGAGTCACTATTAAGACAGAAGGCGAGGTCTAAGTGGATCAGAGAAGGTGATTGCAACTCTAGATATTTCCATCTGATGATTAATGCCACTCGAAGAAATAATTGCCTGAAAGGACTGAAGATTAACGGAACATGGATTGAAGAACCTGCAATAGTGAAGGAGGCAGTAAGGGCATTCTTCTCCCAACGATTCCAGGAAGCTACTAGGATCAGACCTACATTGGATGGGTTGCGTTTTCAGACCATTGAAAGTTACCAAAATGAAATGCTTGTGGGGAGATTTCAGGAAGACGAGGTAAAAAGAGCCGTGTGGAATTGTGGGAGCGATAAAAGTCCAGGTCCAGATGGCATAAATTTCAAATTCATCAAGCAATTCTGGAACACTATCAAACCGGATTTCTTGAGATTTCTAGATGAATTTCATGTGAATGGGATTTTTCCCCGAGGCTCAAATGCATCCTTCATAGCCTTAATCCCTAAGATACTGGATCCACAGACGCTGAATGAGTATAGACCTATCTCATTGATAGGGTGTATGTACAAGATTTTGGCGAAGATCCTGGCTAACAGGTTGAAGAAGGTCATGCCCCATATCATCCATGAAACACAATCCGCTTTTATAGAAGGAAGACACATGTTACATAGCGTGGTGGTTGCAAATGAGGCGGTTGAAGAAGCTAAAAGATGCCAAAAGCCATGTATTGTCTTCAAGGTTGACTACGAAAAGGCGTACGATTCGGTATCCTGGGATTTCTTGATCTATATGCTCAGAAGGATGGGTTTCTGTTCTAAATGGATTCAATGGATAGAAGGTTGTCTAAGATCAGCATCTGTATCAGTTCTGGTGAATGGTAGTCCTACAGCTGAGTTCATTCCTCAGAGGGGACTGAGGCAAGGGGATCCACTATCACCTCTACTTTTTAATATTGTTGCTGAGGCACTTAATGGAATTGTGTCGCAAGCTAGGGCGAATGGTCTATTCCGGGGATTCTTAGTTGGTTCAGACAAGGTGGAAGTCAACATCCTCCAATACGCGGATGATACAATCTTCTTTGGTGAGGCAACAATGGAGAATGTAAGAGCAGTTAAGGCAATCTTGAGAGTCTTTGAGATGGTATCTGGACTCAAAATTAATTTTGCTAAAAGCGGGTTTGGTGCATTTGGGATGTCAGAACAGTGGAAAATCGAAGCAGCGGAGTACCTCAACTGTAGCTTATTGTCCTTTCCGTTCGTATACCTAGGCGTTCCTATCGGAGCAAATCCGAGAAGATATCAAACATGGGACCCTATTATTAGAAAGTGTGAGAGAAAATTAGAGAAATGGAAGCAGAGACACTTATCATTTGGGGGGCGAGTGACTCTCATTAAGGCAGTGCTAACATCCATTCCTATCTATTTTTTCTCTTTTTTCAGGGTTCCAAAGAAGGTGGAGGACAAACTTGTGAGCCTTCAGAGAAGATTTCTATGGGGAGGAGATCATGAACAAAAGAAAATAGCCTGGATCAAATGGGAGACAGTATGTCTTCCAAAAGAAGATGGCGGCTTGGGAGTCAAAGAGATTAACTCCTTTAATTTATCATTGTTGGGCAAATGGAAGTGGGAGTTATTCCATCAGCAGGGGGAATTATGGGCTAGGGTGCTTCAATCAAAGTACGGTGGCTGGAGGGCATTAAATGAAGCAACCAGAGATAATACCGGTTCTATATGGTGGAGGGACCTAAAGAGAGTAGCTCAACATCCACAATATGAGGCTGTAATGAAGAATACAACAACATGGAAGGTAGGGTGTGGGGATAAATTCAGATTTTGGGAGGATAGGTGGATAGGGGAAGAGGACTCGCTATTAGCAAAATACCCTAGGTTGTATAGTATCTCTGTCCAGCAACACAAACATATACAGCAGATGGGGGCTTTTAAAGACACAGGCTGGGAGTGGGATTTTAGGTGGAGGAGACCATTGTTCGATAGAGAAATAGATATGGCGGTAGCATTCTTAAAAGATGTGGAGAGTCACAGAATACAGCCTCACATCAGCGACCAATGGGTGTGGAAGGCAGATACAAGTGGCCATTATTCGGCCAAAACTGCATACCAAACACTTAGGAAGGACATCTCACAGGAGAATGACGATGGGGCTTTTGGGGAGTTATGGAAACTCAAGATTCCAACAAAAATTGCTGCCTTCGCATGGAGGTTAATCAATGATAGGCTACCCACTAGAACTAATCTGCGAAAGAGGCACATTGAGGTGACAGATTCCAGCTGCCCATTCTGCAGTCTGGTGGAGGAGACCGCAGGTCACATATTTTTCCAATGCAGCAAGATAATCCAGCTTTGGTGGGAATCCTTGTCTTGGGTGAATCTGGTGGGAGTCTTCCCAAACCATCCTAGACAACATTTTCTTCAACACATTCATGGGGTGACAAGGGGAATGAGAGTTCAGAGATGGAATTGGTGGTGGCTAGCATTAACATGGACTACTTGGAAGCACAGAAATGACATCATTTTTGCAAATGGTACATTTAATGCCAACAAACTGATGGACGATGCAGTCTTCCTACTATGGTCGTGGCTCAGAAATTTGGAGAAGGACTTTAATACACATTATAATCACTGGTCTACCAATATTAGTGCAGGATTTTTAAGAATACCTTGATATGTGTATTATAACCATTCTTGTATCCACACTCTATCTATGGTCAGAATTAGGTCTACCTGGAATCTAATCTGATCTGTAATTTGTACATTATCTAGTACCTCTGGTACTTTTTAATATATATATTTTATCTTTGCTGATCAAAAAAAAAAAAAATTGTGTTTATGTTTTCAATGTGAACATTGTGCTCATAAGTCATAACTGACATAGAATGAGTCACAAGATAATGAGAAACACCAAACTAACAAGATATTCTTGTGTATCCAAAAGCAAGAAGGTTATTACTGTCTATGGTCTAACTATAAATAGATCAGAGGACAATTTATAATTTACTTTCAGGAGAGGAACTGGGGGTTTGTCTTCACCAGGCTGAGGATGCCACTCAAGAAGCACTTCCTTTCTCTCAACTGCTTCACGAATATATGGATACATATTCATTGCAGTTCTTGAATGAAAATCTCCACCAGCTTCAAATGCTTCCAACATGCTCTTACAATTAGCAAGATGTGCAAGAATCCTAAGTTCCAACTGCAACAATATGTAACTCCATCAACAGAATGAAATTTCTTGCAACTAGTTCAATTAGATAAGTAAATTGCTAACCTGTCCATAATCAGCAACTATAAGAGAATTCCCTGGAGCAGCTATGAATGCTTGACGGATTTTGTACCGGTCCTTTTCCAAAGCAGGTTGGTTCTAGTTTATGAATTATACGTTAGATTAAAGCTGTAACTTTGAAATCCAATGATTAATCTAGTCCATGTAATACCCATATTTGAATTTCAAAGTTCAAATAAAAAATCACTTAGGGGGTGTTTGGTAGGAGAAAAGTTTTTATTTTCCTAGGAATCTTGGTTTCCCATGCTTGGTATTCATTTTTAAAAAATAAGATTCCTGGGAAAGAATGTTTTAAGGTAGGTTTCCCACGAAAAATTTCCCATGGGAAGAGGTGGGAATCTAACTTTTCCGACTAGGAGGGAAGTTTTAATTAAATGAAAAGACTATGTTATCCCTTTTTCAAGTACAAAATATCCTCACCTAGGGTTCATCTTTATCCAAAAGCTTATCTACAATTTTGAATGTTGCACTTATCCACGTGATTCTATCTTTCTTTAATTTTGAAATTTGTAAAGAAAATTCTTTATCTTTTTTAAAAAAGAAAAAACGTAGATCTCCAACTAATTTATTATAATTTTGAATAATATTATAATTCAACATCTAATATGATAGTAAGCTATAATAATTTTTCAACCAAGTAAAATAACGTCATAATTAAATCAAATAATTAATATTTGTAAAAAAAATATTTTGAAATTATTTTTGTTTGATTTTCTTTTGCAAATGTTTTTTATATATAAATTTATTTAAATCTTGTAACTAAATTAGGTAAGTATCATTTGTAATAAAATTTGAGTAAAAAATATTCAATGAAGTTATTTTAATAAAGACAAACAAACAATTCGAGAAGACAAACAATTCGAGGCAGAGGAAGACCCAAAAAGACTATAAGAGAGGTTATAAAAAAGGATCTCGAAATTAATGGTTTGGATAGAAGTATGGTACTTGATAGAACATTATGGCGGAAGTTGATCCATGTAGCCGACCCCACCTAGTGGGATAAGGCGTTGTTGTTGTTGTTGTTGAAGTTATTTTAATAAAGGATATATTTGTAAAAAAATCGTATATACTCAGGAAAGTTCTATTGTAACCAAATAAATGAAACTTTAATTCCCAGGAAACATATTATGATCAACCAAACATATCTTAACCATAGATGTTAGTCTTGATACTAGTAAAACCCATGATAGAGAGAGAATGAGTAGAGAGAGAAACAGAGAGTGGGTTGGAGAGAGAAACAGAGAGAGAGGCAAAGTGTGGATGAGAGAGGATCCCCGATTCAACTATGCCGAAACCAAGGATGGACAACAACCTAGGTTTAAGCGGACAAATTGGAGGGATAAGGCTGATATCTCATCCTTTTATTTTACAAGATTCCCAGAAGATGTAAATGAAAAGGATCTATGGTACCAGTTCAAAAGGTGGGGGGACGTGAGGGAGATTTTCATCTGCAAACAGAGGAACAAAAGCGGTAGGAGGTACGGTTTCGTGAGGTTCAAGGGGTGACTGATGTGTGCAGATTAGAATAGCAGCTGGATAATATCATAGTTGGAGGCTTAAAGCTACATGTCAATATACCAAAATATGGGAGGGAGATGAAGAGAAATGAAGATCAGAGACCAGAGAACAAAGTATAGGGATATAAGGAGCAACACGAAATGGAAGCAGAACGACAAAGGCAATCCCAGCAAATGCCAATACCAACATCATATGCGAAGGTGGTGGCGACAAACACCAGAAACTCGGGGCAAATGTGGACACATAGGAACGTGAGCCAAAGACACGAAATCTCACATTCATCGGTCTAGTTGGATATTCTGATGGATGAAAAGAAATGGTTTAGCGATGCCTGGGTGAGTTGACTGAAGAACTTGGCGATGTTTGACAGAGTCGAAGATGAACTTTCGTGGGACAAAGGAGTAGATATCTCGCCGAAGTACCTAGGGGACGATATGGTATTGCTACTCGGTCTCACTGACGCCAGAGCTGAATAGATGGGCAGGGAAGAAACCATGAACGGATCATCCCTGCTTCACTCGTTGGAGAAGTGGAATCAGAGGTTGCGAATTGGCTATAGGTTGGTCTGGGTACAATGCTGGGGTATATCGCTACCAGCTTGGGACATGGCGCAAATTCAGAAAATTGTGGCAGCAATAGGGGAAATGGAGGTGGACGACGATGTTGAAAAAGCTCGGAGGTTGGACAGGGCATGGGTACTTATTAAAACTCCGTGGCGATCCACAATCCAACACACAGTAAATGTATCCATCAATGGGGAGGATTATAGAGTCTATATAGCGTAAGAGAACGGAGCCAGCACCGGAAAATGCAATTGTCGACTTAGGAGTGTCTTTGGGTCATTGGAGGAAATCGATTCCGAGGAGAGCGAAATTGGAACCCCGAAATCAAAGGAGGATGGCTCGTCGGAAAATGAAGCGGCGCTGAGGAGAACTAGACGTGAAAATCTATGTTTGACAATGAAATTGACATGGCTGCTAGATTCTTGGGGAATATAGAAGGCAGTTTAATCCATCCAGACCGACGAGACAACTGGACGTGAAAAGCTGATCCAAGTGGTCAATATTCAGTGAGGAGTGCATATAATCTGCTGATGGGGGAATCAATAGATGAGAATCAGGATGGAGTTTTTGAGGAGTTATGGAATTTAAAGATCCCAACCAAAACATCCTTCTTCGCTTGGAGATTAATTAGAGATAGATTGTCAACAAAATTAAACCTGCGAAGGAGGAACGTAGAAATCAATGATCTATTTTGTCCATTATGCAAGAACAATGAGGAGGATGCAGCTCATCTATTCTTCAACTGCAGTAAAACCCTCCCTATATGGTGGAAATCTTTGTCTTGGGTAAACATCTCAGGTGCTTTCCTGCAAAACTCGAGCATCATCTCCTCCAACATGCTCATGGGGGATATGCTAGACTAAGGGCTCATAGATGGAAGTGTTGGTGGATAGCATTAACCTGGACTATTTGGCAGCACAGGAATCAGATAGTTTTCTCAAACGATAGCTTTAGTGGTAGCAAACTGATGGATGAGGCAATCTTCCTATGTTGGTCATGGTTTAGGAATATGGAAAAAGGTTTTGTAATGCATTTTAATCGATAGTCGAGTAATCTAAGAGAGGGATTTTGTAATCAGGGGAGGGAAGCATACATAGGACCTGGGTAGCCTATAGCTTACAATGTGAACAGCTTATGGTTAGCTAATTCGACTGATCAAGTTCGTATTAGGAAAACATATGTCTGCTGAACTCGAAAAATTTGTAATCTTAGTACCCTTAGATTTATAATGTAATGTAACTAACATAGAGCTCAAATAGTTGTAAAAAATTAAGAGATACTGTATCAAGACCAAGTAGACTTCAGTCAAGAAAGTGAATGCTTCTAATTCAAAGTTCAATGTAAAGATAACAAATGAGTTGCCTTTTGTTTTTCAACAATATTGTTAGTGTATAGAGCCATTCCTGTATCTTCACCTAATAGTTTAAGCTCTTGAGTGGTTTAGAGTTTGATCCCCGCCGCTCCCATTCTTCTAACAATATATTGAATTTCGGTATAATGACTATTGTGTGAGGGGGGCACGTGTATAAAACCATTTTATGTATTTTCACCTACTAGGTGAAGCTTTTGAAATAATTGATTCATAACAAAGTACAGAAAGTAAGATAATGTACAGTCTACAGGGAGGATAAAAGATTTTTTAGTACAGTGAGAAACAGGTCATGAACTAAACTTGCATCAAAAGACAATATTGGCACATAATATTATCTCAAACAAGAAGCTTAAATAACATTTTTTTGCATATCACTAATAGTTGTCCAGATTTAGTCTTTTATCAATAAATGAGCTGTTCTATTAACAACACAACTGAAAAGAAGTTACACCTCTAGTATTTATATTAGAGTTAGGACAGCTATGTACAGCTGTCAGAACAACTGTCAACCAACTCAATGTTAGCTGAGTTAACTAAAGTAACTAACTCTGCTTAACAGATTAAAAAGAAAAGGAGTAATTCGACTCTTCTCTCTAATATTTCATTTCAACAACTAATGTTATAAAATCTTTTTAGTAAATTAAAAATTTAATATTGGCAAGAACCAACTCTTCTAAAAACTTAAACTATTAGGTGTGGGCACATGAATAATTTTATATTTAACTTGGCTTGTCATAGTAAGTCCTTTGAGCTTGAAGCATGGACGATGCACAGGTCAACCGTATACTTTGCTAAAAACTAAACATTGTTTTAAGAAGAATGGGGGCAACAATGATCAAACTCCTGACTACTTGGTCATAGAGGCTTTGATATCATATCAAGAACCAATTCTCCTAAAAGCATATGGTATTAAGTGAAGGCACATAAATGGCTTTATATCTTACAAACATAAAAAGATGGAATCAAACCATCATCAATAAATAATAAATAAATATATACAGACAAAGGAATGAAAAATATGGCTTTTAAAAAATTTCAAGTAAACCAACAGCTAAAGAAGTCTTGCAAGTTTGAAGAACCTGCAGATTTGGCCTTCTTGCTGACAAACGTCCAGTCTCTGTGTTGATATTTATGGAACAATGAACACGGTGATCCTTTCCTGCTATATTATGCCCCTGCCATTGAGAACAAATTAAGCTAACATATAGTATGCATACATAACCTACAAACTTCAATGCATACAAATCTATAATATACCAACAACCTCCTTTTAAGTTTATGCAGCAATTGGATTAATCAAGTGCTCTCAATTCCATCATCTCTTCCTCTAGTACACATACAAAAACTAACCTTGACTACGCTTATATTGCACTTACAACACTATTAATGTCAATCACACTAGGTAAGCAAAGTATATATGGCTAACATGAAAATCAATAAACACAACCAGACAAGGGATAAAAAACTTCGTACCCCATTGCCCAGAGGCTCTTCGCTATGCGAAGGTATGGGGGAGGGATATTGTACGCAGTCTTATCTTTGCATATGCAAAGAGGCTGTTTCCGGATTCGAACCCAGACAAGGGATATTCAAAATATTTTTTTAAAAAAAGAATAATTACCTGCAGGGGAAGGATGAAGTTAGAGATCAAAGAATCAATTGAACAGACTTCACATAAAGCGGCAATTGCATGGCATGCATCTCTCCCTTCTTCCTCTGTTGGAAAACAAGAAAAAGCTGTTCCGTAAGTAGATTTATCTATTTCCACAGGTAAAAATTCACTTTGAGAAGGATTTCCATCTTCATCATCAAGATCCATGTTACAAGCCTCATAAAAGTCATATTCGGCAGAAACTTTGCCAGCCAAGACCTTTAAAACATCACCACTAACTGAGGGCCAACCACTTGGCGTGTACATATCAACATTCAGGTTGTAGCCAATGCTATTCAACTTAATATCACGAAGTTTTGTGGGAGCCTTCTTGCCTTCTTTAATTACTTTATCAACATTGGGAATTTTGAAAACTCTCTCAGTTGGAATTGCCTCATTATGGTTTTTTCTGTAATGAATGATGAAACATGAGAAAATGAAAGCTTTAATTTCATCTATATACTTGAACAACTTCATAATCAGAAGAGAATGTTAAAGATATGGTTTTATCTTTATGCAAATATAGAAATAGGGAATTATTGTATGGCTGAATATTAGGGATTACTTTAGTGATTTCTTACCTTAATTGTATCATTATTCAGATTATACATAATATCATGTGTGGTCTCAAAGACAGTTTCTGTAAACCTAATATGGTATCAGTAGGGTTCGATCCCTCTTTATCGCGCAGCTTCCGTTCATGGTGAACAGTACCGCACGACCTCCATCTGCTGTTTGGCAGCCATGCCATTGCCGTTTGACCGGCAACCACCTGCGACCACCGGCGACCCCCATGCTGGTCGTCGCTCTGGCAGCCGCTGCCGCACACGCCCCCTTAATGACTTTCATATATACAATTAGAAAGTGACAACAATCACGGATGCATTATACTAATGACTTTCATATATACAAATAGAATAGACTCTTAACCCTAGTCTGCAGAATTCCCCCATCCCTCCAGCTGAATGTGTTAAACAGATCAAGGTCAGCCTTCAGCCACATAATGATTGACACTGAATAAAATAACATTCTTTAACAATTAAAAACCTAAAAAATTCTGACTGCTGACATTATACTGAGCAGTAGTATTGATAAAAAGTATCTTGAAATTTCAGTCAAACAATAAAAACTGAAACTTAAGAACCATTTTTTTCCTACGGAATACTTTATAGCGATGAACAGAATACAACACAATGATATGACCATCACAGTTTCATGACGATGACAAGTATAAAGTTAAATTAGACTTTACAAAGTTTATTGCTTCAAGAGAAGAAGAAATACCATCAAGCCACTTATATGCCAAACTAAAATTAAAAGATAGTTAACATAATACATAAAACAGCCTTAATTCAGAATACCACAAAGGTCTTTACATCCAAAAATCAACATACCACACATATGCAGTTTACAATAACATAAGACTAGATATAACAGCCTATTTTTTTTTTTAAATCATCATAATGAATATCTCTATTATTTTTACAAAGCATATTTCAGTATAATTCAGATTGCATGATATCATTCACAAAAAAAAAAAAAAACAGATGGCGAGATATCAATTTCAACAATTCAACTTTGAAATTATCAATTGATTAAGGCAGAAAAAATTCTCCACACAAGATTTAAATAATGTGCACCTGTTCACAGTGCCACCAAAGAGAAGTACGCGCAACTGTGCATCACTTCCGACATTCATGTACTTGGCATCCGGACAATACCTAGATGCCCATTTTCGGAATCTATTAACAGCTGCCTCTTGCTCTGCTTTGGCCACGTTTTCTATGTCTTTAAGATATGACTGATCAACTAGCATTCCCACAGATTCCATTTTTATTAGAAGCTCACCAAATGGCTTCCAATATTCCTGGTAGAAATCATACATGTTTTTCTGTAAAACAGGTACTCCATCAAGATTCCAAGGCATATCAGATAGATGACTCTTTAGGCTCTCATAAAGCTTCAGAGTGCTTCTAGCATCTAAGACAGAGTAACATATCCAAGGTATTCGCTCATCTCTTTGCAGCACATCAACAGGAGCAATGGTAACCATTTTACCTGCAGATCCATCTATCCTCACCTTTTTCTGACCAAATATAGTTGTCATTGACACCTTACCAATCAAATCCTTTTCATGGTCCAACTTAGCCCTAGACATGACCTCTTGGTCACCTGTAAGTCCTTCAAGAGAATAACCACCAACCCAACGCCTAGATGAATCCCATAGCCGTGCCATGTGCATTGTATCAGCATGAAATCCAGAAACCATAAATCCGTAGTTTTGTATAACATGACAGTCAAAGCTATAGTTATGCCAGACCTACAGAATGCACCAGTGACTGTTATTTCAAAAATTATTTTGAATCCCATGTCACAAACCCAGCAGTCTTGACTATTAGATCATTAGAACCTTTGATATGTGAAGGCAAACTTCTACAAAAACTAAAGCTATGCAGAAGCATGGAATGATTTATATCTTTAAAAACATCATTCATACAACTGAAATCGTGTAGTTGACTTAGTGCTCGTTTGGATATGGCCAAACAGCAGTTTGCGTCCAAAAAATCTATTTGCAATGTAACATTTTTGTTTTTTTAAGATTTTGGATTCTCAAAATCGGTTGAGGTAAGTAGAAATGATATTGAAGGAAATTCTTTTTTTTTTTAACTTAAAAATTGATTCTACTCTACCGTTCAAATAAAATCAATTCTTCTAAATCTTTACAATATCGTTCCCAAACACAAATGAGTGTTTCTAACATCAGTTCTTCAAAAAAAAGATTAGTAAAATTTAAGCAAACAGACCTTAAGAGGTGCACATTAAGAGGCGTGATAGGGTTCAAAGCATAAAAAGGGTTAGAAGGAAGTTACCTTTTTTATAGACGAATCTTGAAAAAATTCAGCAAACTTAATTAAGATCTCTTTGCCTCCACCATCAAGAACATCTACCCAGATACATGACTTTCCACCTCCAAAATCAGCTTCTGGACCCGAATAAATACTGAAGCATATTATCTCCCCGTGATCTACAGGTGTTTCTTGTTTCACATTTATCTTGGCCACCTTTGAAGACATTAAGAGTTGGTACATGTTACATTTCAGCATTTGTGAAATACAAGTAGCCAGGAGATTCATACCGATACAACTGCTTATATGCACTCAATTGAAGAAAGGGTTTAAGAATATAATATATGATATATCACTTCAATTTGTATCAGTTAAAAAGGACAAATTCACTAAATTCATGTCCAATGTATGATATAACTCATGTCCAGAGTATACTCATATTAGAGAAAATGACTATAATTATGCACACTGTTGCAATCAAGGCACAACCATAATACATGTTGACACAGTCAAGAATTGTACCTCAGTATCACATGCATGAATAAGATGCCTGTAATTTACTGTAAGCATCTTAGCAACTTCCTCTGCAAGAGAAATATTATTAACAACCAATATGTCTTCATAGATGCTACAAAGCCTTCCCCGAAGTTTTGATTGCTCAGTACTATGTGCCTTTTTAAAAGTTGCATTAGTTTCACCCTTTGCAGTTGTTTGTTTAGTACTGCGTGCCTTCTTACCAGTAGTTGCATTAGTTGCACGCTTCACATTTGTGTGTTCAGTACTACGTGCCTTTTCAACAGAAGTTGCATCCTTAGCAGTTGTATCCAAACCATGATTATCATTAACTTTATCACTTTTCTCTTTACAGATCTCTGATGGAGGTACCTTTAACTGAGTGCCCACCCTTTTAGTGTCTGTCAACACTTTTGAGTCTTTAACAGAAGATGAGGCAGGTTCATCAAGATCCTGCTGCGCATGATCGTGATTCATAGAAACAGCCTGTTCCTGACCAGTGGAAGTAACTGCATTAGATGCAACCCTGAACTTATTATCAGCTTGTATTTCCTTTTTATTTTTAGACAATTTATTACTTGCCTCGGCCCAGGCTTGTTTATTATACCCAAACGCTTTTCCATTAGCAGGGGATGTGGGAAATTGAGCCAAACCCGCCATCCTTACTTGACTATTACAGGAATGTAAAGAACCCAAATCTTCTTCATATCTCCTTTCCTCCAACATGCCACATGACATGTCCGAAAATTTGTTAACTGAAATATGTACAGGATATTTATGGCTATATTCCATGTCATCACATTTATTCAACCCAAAAGGTGTTCTCTTTAGACAGGACAAACCTTTTCTGAAAGACAATGCACTATGTTGAAGGATATTGCTGGCAATCTGGATTGATTGGATTTTTCTTCTGCAGTTCATAGCATGCAAAAAATTAAAGGAAAAAAAATAGAAAGGTACCAATCAATGGAATGTGATAGCATATTTAGCTTTTCAGTTTAACACGAAGAAGATACAAGAACAATCACCCAGGGCAAACAAAACTATGCGCCATGCACTAGCCAAAGCAAAATAAAGTCCCATAGGAATGAGCTAAAATAATGCATATTTTGAAATGTCACAAATAATAATAAAATATTTCCACTATACAGTATATCCTTTGTGCCAATGTACTCCACATTTACATATAGTTAATCCCAGGATAATATGATATCCCTAGTTGCCAGCTTTACATATTTTACCTGTAATTGTTAGTAACTGCTAATAATATGCAGGGAGTTCAATTGTCAGCCATTCAATCTTGAATTATTTTCCTTTTTTTTTCCTTCTAATCACGAGTTGAAAGTTTAGCAACTAATAAATTTGAAAACTTTTATCAACATATATATCAAGCAACAAGCAACCTTGGGTGAAATTTACACGGTGACACGCCCCTTTTGGCAGTATGCAGTATAACAATCTCCATAAACCCTAAGAGTTTTCAATTTTTCTTTTATTATTGCTCAAATCCATATACCCTTTAGAGTGAAAACCCTGTTCAAGCCCTGCAATACCAGAACCATCCATAAACCGAACATTCACAATTACAAAGTCACAATGTGCAACCTTAAGAGAAAACGCCTAAAAAGACCATAAGCAAAATGCTTCAAACAAAGAACACTCTCTGAAACAAACACAGACACTCAAATACACTCCACAAAACCCTTTCACACTATTACTATCAGACCAAACCGTTTCTACACCTTCACTCCCTACCTCCCTCATCCCCTCTGGGCCTCTCCTCACTTCAGAAACATCAGTAGAAACTAGAGACCTCCACAAAACGCCAGAAATAAGAAACAAACACTCCAAACTTAATCCCTTAACCTTTTTTATTATTTTTATTGGCAAATGTTGGTTGTTAATTGTTAGTTTTTTTGTTAGTTGGGGATTTGAACCTATGACCTCTCCCTCGCTCCCTTCCCCCTTCATCACGAAGCCAACCTTATAACCCGGCAAACTTAACCCCTTGAAATTCACTATTTCCTATATCAAAAAGTTCAAATTCAAACACAAAGAAACCAAAGCCAGCAAAGCACAAGACAGTCCAACTCAACAGTAGTAGTACTCCACAACAGCAAACCAAATTCTCCAAACCATCTAACAAAGCTACCAAAACATCTAACACTTCAATAACAACACATCTTAACACCCCACCAAAGACTTGTTCATTGATGACAGGGTTTTCAAGACAAGGCAAAGAAGAAGACAACACCCAATGGAGAAAAGATGACAACTTTGAAGGAAAAAGAACCTGGGGAGGTGTGATTGAGAGGGAGCCAACAAGGACCAAGAAAAGAGAGCAGCACGGAAGTGGCGGGAACAAGAGGGGCAATACAAAGGGGTGCTCTGAGAAGAGACCCCCATGGCTGCTGCAATCACACACACAAGCCTCCCCAGTTTTGTGCCTTTGTTTTGTGTTGGGGCAGTGGCAAAAAGGGTTAAAAAGAGAAGTGGCTCACTCACTCAGGGTCTTATTTGAGTTGCAAGAAAAGTGGGTCTGTGAATGTGAGTGAAGAGTTTATATATTGAGGGAGAGAGGGAAAGGGGTTGTAAGAAGTGGAAGTGGAAGAAGAGAGAGCATAAACCCTTGTGCTTTGAAAATTCATTCATGCAACTACAAAACAGAGAATGAAGGGGAACCCAAAAACAAATTATAAAAGGAAAATAACGTAGAAAAAGGTAAAGTCTTTTATGTTGTTTTTTAGTACTGAATTATGGATATTACTATTTACACCTCAACTTTTTCTTCTGCACCCCTTTTCAACTTTTATTTTCTAAAATTACCCTTTCTAGGACCAAAGGAGACCCATCACCAAGGTTGAATTGAATGAAATGTTTGGATGAATAAGGGCCAAACAATTTTGCAGGAGGAAAGTGTTGAACGGTATGAAAGAGTGAGGTTTTGAGCTTTGGAATATCACTTTGTCAAAGAAAAAAAGTGAGACTAAGGAAGGGGAAAGGAATATAAGATGCGCCCAATTGGATGAATCTGAAAGGGTCATAGGAGGGGGTGTGCGTGAGTGGCTACAATATGCAGGTCTGCAAAAAAGACAGGTTAAAGGATACGAGGGTGCGTTTGTAATAATAATTTTAAAAGACAAGGCAAGGGATGCAAAAGAAAACAATAGAAGTGTATTTAGTAATTGTCCTGAATTATTTAAGGGAAAAAAGCATGCGGGTTGCTAACTAGGCCTGGTTGGGTTAGATTACTATATGGCTTGCTTTCGGGAGTTGCTTTGTGCACCAGAAAAACTTTTTGTGCACCCAGCAACTTTTTGTCCTCACTATCAAGTATCCATTTACATAGTTCGAAACGAATGTGGCATGGCTCATTTAATCCACCTTCATCTCAAAGGTGTTAGGTGACTTTAGACAGCAAGGAGAAAAATGTGATTGCAAATATAGGGCATAGAATCATGGATTCAGTTTCTCATTTATTTTTTTGGCTAGCGCTTGTAGTCTACATGGGTGGAGTTTGAAAAAGACACATTGATTCATTTTCTCTCTGTTCTTGTTGACTCATAACCTCAACTACTCAGATCCGCCTTCTTTGGTTCAAATCATGCACTATAAGATTAGAAATAATCTAGCCCAATGACTTTCCTAGAGACATGAGCCTAGCTACATTGCTTTCCCAGATTAATCAGTCTAGCCTCACAATGTTAGGAACAAAATTGAAATGATGAAGAAAAGAAAGAATTTTACTAAATATAAGAAAAGAACAGAAAATAGAAGAGAATATTTCATATCCTTCTTCCCCTATTTATATCTAATAAAACCCTCTAATTAACTAACTCATTAATAGTCCAAATATCCTTCTCATTGTATCCTAAATCCTAACACACAACTTTACCACAAGTATCACTAAACCCTAAACCCCAAACCCCAGACCCCAAGCCCTAAACCCGAAACCCTAAACACACAACTTTAATTCATGCATTGAAGGCTTGAAATATTACAAGCCACTTGTGCAATTAGATGGGACATTTTTAACTAGCAAATACCATGGTACTTTGTTAACTCCCATCGGACAAGATTGTAGTAGGAACAATTTTCCACTTGCTTTTGCAATTGTTGAGAGCGAGACTAGAGAAGCTTGGATGTGGTTCTTGCATTATTTGCGAAGATATGTTACTCCACAACCAAATTTATGTATTATATCAGACAGGGGAACCAGTTTGCTAGCAGCTTTACAATCCGAACGCGTTGGTTGGAATGAATCAGAATTACCTATTGTTGTCATAATCAATGAAACATTTAATAAAATAAATGATTCATTGTTACTAACGACATCAAAATCATGAATATGATAAAGGCAGTGCATAGGTACTCCAAAGACGTATATGTCATGATGCAAGAAAATCAACACATTGCTACCTCGCATTATGTTCGCATGTATGTTCGAGAAACATGGGAGTTTGAGGTTCAAGAAATTGCAAATACGCGACTTCATCGACAAGCAATGGCATGCACTGTCAAATTGAATGAATGGTCGTGTGATTGTGGACAATTTCAAGCACTTCGACTACCTTGCTTGCATGCAATTGCAGCGTGTGTTTTTTACAATTTAAATTATGATGACTTTGTTGACCCTGTATACAAGTTGGAAAACATTTTCAAAGTTTATCAACATCATTTTCATTCCCTTGGAAGTAAAGACACATGGCCACAATATTTAGGTTCGTATTTTATGTCTGATCCTTCGAAACGACGATTGACATCAGGCAAGCCGACCACTACTCGAATACATAATGAGATGGATGAACCAATTCCAAATAGGCCTAAGAAATGCTCATTATGTAGAAGTGAAGGACATAATCGGACTAACTGTCCATACAAACAAGTACATGACTAAAATAACTTGTAATTTTTATGTTTTTCTTTCATTTGTATTGTGCGTTTTATATTAATATATTAATTATGTTATTTTTAATTTTTATTGATAGATTATTTAAACTTTAAATAAGAAACATTTAAAGTAAACTATATTAAAAATATATATAACATGTTTTAAATAATAAAACATTAAAATAAAATAATATCATATCAAATAAAATCACAAAAAATATACTAATAAAATCAACTTAATATTATTTATTATATATTTAAATATATTTTTTGTAAATTATTTTATGTTTTAGAATAATAGTGTTTAGTTTTTATTAATTTACGGTTTAGTTAGATAAATTATTATACATGATAAATTAATTTTGTTAAATTATTATTTTATATTTTAGAATAATAGTGTTTAGTTATTATTAATTTACGAATTAGTTACATAAATTATTATACATGTTAAATTAATTTTGTTAAATTATTATTTTGTGTGTTAGGATATTAGTGTTTTGTTGTAGCATGAGCTGTTCGACAAACACTGTTCACTCCTGTGAAATTTATAAAAGGAGGGTTCATCCTCACCTCGGTGCATATGTTGCATCCAAACAATTAATTGGTTCTCTGATTTTGACGTATTTCTTAGAGTCATACTCACATAATTTTTTTAGTGTTACACACACGAAAAAGATACTTAAAAAGTTTTTTTTTTACGTTACATAGAATCCAACGATTCCTTACTAATCAATAATTCTTTTACATATGGCTACTGAAGAACCCATAACAAGAGATAATGCTAACGACTTCAATGATGACGAGTAACAACATGATTTTGATGAATATGGTGAACCAAGCAATTATGCGTTTTATTTGTATTGTGTGTTTTATATTAATGTATTAATTATGTTATTTCTAATTTTTATTAATAGATTATTTAAACTTTAAATAAAAAACATTTAAAGTAAACTATATCAAAAATATATATAACATGTTTTAAATAATAAAACATTAAAATAAAATAATAACATATCAAATAAAATCACAAAAAATATACTAATAAAATCAACTTAATATTATTTATTATATATTTAAATATATTTTTTAACTTTTTTATTTAAAATAAAAATAAAACCGTAAAAAATATTAAATTTAAAAGAAAAAACAAATTTACGAAAGAAAAAAAATAGGTTAACATAACAAAAACATGTCTACAAATAGTAAAAAAAACATTAAAAAAATTTAACAAAAAGAAAAAAAATAGTTTTACGAATTTTTAAAGTTGTAAAACAAAATATGAGTTCCGTTTTAAAAAAACGACTTTAAAGTCGTAAAAAAAAGTAACATTTGCACTAAAATCGTACATATTTTTACAATTTCAGTTAAAAAGAATAATAATAAAATAAGTAGTAACAGGTGTTACTACTTCTGAGTTAGAAGTCCTAACACCTGTTTCAATTTATCCCGTTTTGGATAATTTTTTAAAATATATATTCGATTGGAAAATTGAATTTTTTTTTACCCCTAATTGATAAAAAAAACTCATAAGTAAACTCTTTTTCCCCTATTTTTACCTAATGTCAATAATATAAGATGTTGAATTTTATAATTATGTTCATAATTTTCTTTTTTATATATATAGATAGTGAATGAAAGGTAAATGTAATAATCTCCTATTCTTACCGATATTAATATAATGTTAATCTTATAATTATGTGGGCGGTTTTTTTTATATATAGGGAGTGAGAGTTTGGTTTTATATCCATTAGAATATCAATAATATAATGTCCTTTGGCGGTTTTCTTTTATATATAGAGAGTGAGAGTTTGGTTTTATATCCGTTAGCGGTGAATTTGGCGGTGTCGGCGTTAGGAGCAATGTTTTTGCTTGAGGGAGGGGGTAATGGTTTGGGAATGGGAAGTGGGAGAGTGTGCAGTCGGAGTCGGAGTGAGGTTAGTGGAGTCAGAGTCGGAGTGAGGCTGGATGGACCTGTGCCCCTAAAAGACGACGTTTTGGAAAAGGAAGTGGTTTTCGAGCAGTGCGTGACGCGGACTCTGTCTCCGGCGTTGACATTGGAGGAGGGACTTGAGAAACTGAAGGAGGCTCTCCAAATCTTGAATTCTCCTTCCCCTTCTTCCCCTACTGTCCTAAGACCTTCACTTTGTTTTGCTCCCAACCCCACTCCTCCTCGGTCTTTCCTCTCATTTATGTTTCCAAGAACGACGCCGACTCTAAATCACTCTATGTCAATTTGGATGATCATGTGAGTCACCAGAAAGAAAGGTTCTTTTTGGTTTTTCATACCTCAGGTAAAGGTTCAACAATCTTATTGTCATTACTTTAATAACTTTAAATACTAATTCTTTAGCCGCTCCCAGATTGAGTTAGATGAGCTGGAAAGTGTTTCCATTCTGTCCATGACCCTTGCATGGGATGAATTTTCCTTCTCTACTTTTCAAGAAGCCCATTATTCGCTTCAAGATTCTCTAGACCAGGTGCCTGACATGCCTTTTTGATATCTTTTCTGTTTTTGTTGTTTTATTTACCATCATTCCCTGCTTCTATCATTTTTCATGTAATTTGGAATATTTAAAGTTAAATGGTCAATTCTTTTTTGCATCAGTTTTTACACCTTTGTGAATGAAAAAAGGGAATCTTTCATTATGGTTTGGTTGGGCCTTTCTCTTTGTTTCCTATAATCTAGAGGATCCTTATCTTCTTCTTGGGTTCTGAAAAAATAAAAGCATCAACTCCCTCCTGTATTTATGCTTGATGTTATTTCCTACGGTGTTGGTTATGTGTCATGTCTTGTCTACTATTGACACATGTAAATCCAAATGCACTAGAGCTGCCCTCAAAAAACTCAATTTGGTAGAAGATAGATCTATTCCAAGGGTATAAGCTCATTTCTTTCCTAATAATATGTAAGTTTTACTTGCAACTAGTTGTTACTTCCCTGAATTCCTTGTCCAAAAGTCAATGATGAATGTAACCATGGTTTTCTTGAACTGAGAAGCATATTGGGTCAACATTTTGTCTGAGTTAGTGTGTAAAGCAAAAGAACTAGTGCAAGCATACAAGCTTCAAAATGTAGTTAAGACTGCAGACAACTTCTGTTCATGTTTGAAGCTTGATAGAAACACAGATGTTAGCTATAGTAATATGAGGAAGGCTGCTTCTTGAGAAGATTTGACTGACAACTATTTATTCTGTCCTAAAGCTGTAGATCCTCAGTACAAGGATTTAAGGCATTTTCAGTGGCATTGGGAAAAGGGGGAGCCTGTCATTGTCAGCAATGTGCTTGAATGTACATCTGGTTTAAGCTGGGAACCGCTTGTCATGTGGCGTGCATTACGTCATGTAACTAATACCAAGCATGGCCAACATTTGGCGGAGAAAACAATTGATTGCTTAGATTGCACTGAGGTTTGCTTAATTTCCCAATCTTTAACTTTATTGACCTTGGAGAGCTTTTTACACAAATTTCATTCTTCACCTTCATTCTCATGAAGATTATGTTTAATTGTTTAATGTTGGTACTTATTTTAACTGGAACCACTGCAGTTATGGCATTTGGAGAATTATTTAATATTAGCAATTTTTATGTTGTTGAATTTCCTACATGTTTCCTGAATTCAGTAACTCCACCTTTTCTGGATTGAGACTTGAGAGTTATTTCAGTGCATTTAATATTGTCAGTTATTGAATTCCATAGAGTCATCAGAACTGAATGTTCTTGAAATATTTTGTGAAGTACTGAAAAATTACAATTTTTTGGTGGATGGTTCCACTTTAAGAAACAGTTTGTAGATGTTCTGCTATCTGGGTCATAAAGAGATACCGGCCTAAGGTGGAATGTTGGTAAACAAAACACACATTAGGGTGATAATTAGAAATCATTTTTCTGTGTGTAGTTTTTGTATTAGTCTCAAATTTTAAGCCCTTGTTTCATGCTTTATGCTGTCTCTCCATCATTCTCAAGAAATATGGCTAGTGTGATCAATTTATCCTGCTACCATCATCATCATATTCATCTTCATAGTCCTAGGTTTTGCTCCTTATCTTATCATCTTAGAAAATTTTATCTCAATGTTTGGCTGTTTCTTGTCCCTGCCCCATTTTGCTGTTTTTGCTTTGCCTGCCCAGACCTTTCTTGTTGCCCTTGCATCCTTTGGTATGTTTGTCTAGTTCTTAGACTTACAGCATCTAGCTGATGTTGGGTAAAATGTACTTTTTATTTTTTTTAGTTTGTTGAAAATGTTATTTTCGATTTGTACTCATTCTGTTTTTCTGTTTAGTAATCAGACTAGAGTAAATCATATCTGCTTTATTTTACTGATTTAGTAATTCTTTACTGCTTTTACTGGACTTGTTTATTCAGTTGCTGCTGATTTCTGCATTTCTCTTTTGAGGTATTGGTTAAATGCAGGGGGAAATTAATATCCACCAATTTTTTACTGGCTATACAAATGGTCGTAGGGATTGGCTTGCTTGGCCACAGATATTGAAATTAAAAGATTGGCCTCCTTCTAATTTATTTGAGGAACAATTGCCTCGTCATTGTGCTGAGTTCATATCTTCCTTACCCTTCAAGGAATATACTGATCCTCACAAAGGTTCTCTTAACCTTGCTGTGAAGTTGCCTAATGGTTCTCTAAAGCCAGACCTGGGGCCAAAAACATATATTGCTTATGGATTTCCTCAGGAGCTTGGACGTGGTGATTCAGTGACTAAGCTCCATTGTGATATGTCTGATGCAGTATGCAATATTTGCTTATTTCTTTCCTGGGCTGTTATTTTCAAGGATTTCTTCTAAATTATTTGAACTTTTTAAATAGATTTCATATTGGATGGTGTATAGTTTGTAGGATGTATAAAGTGTTGTCTTTGATAAGCCATTGCATTTCTCTGTTTTGTTTCTTATGAGTAGTTTGTGGCTTCAATTCCATGTCAGTTTTTAAGTTCTGTGCATTGTCTTCAATTCATAAACTCTCATTTGATTCTATATTTGACGAGTTATTTCCCTGGTTGTTATAATGATTGATTGATAATTAGAAAAACTACTCTTGTTATGATAGTAGAATCATCACATTAGTATGTTTAAGGACTTGAAATGAATGATGCCTTTGGCTTAGAGAAGGCTTTAATTTGCGTATATATACTTATGTCAGTTGCATAGATTTTCCTGATCAAACATTTGTTAGTGTTTTGTATATTTTGCTGTATGTGGCCCTGAGTGCATGCTTATCAATGAAGGAATTGAAGCATTTTTTTTTTAATAATTTGGCTGTTTTAGGTAAATGTGTTGACTCATATTGCTGAAGTGAAACTGGATTCTGATAAACTTACTGTCATTGAGAATTTGAAGCAAAAGTGAGAGAGTACAACCGGGAAATTGAGTGTATCCGACTAGACCGAGTTTCCCAGTTCTTACTGGTTCAGTGTTGGGTTGATTACATGGCACCGGGTTAGATGCATATCCGATTTGATGGTGAGATGATCTGATAAATATTACATATGCACCAATATTAATGCATGATTCTGATTTATTCTTTTGTTTAGTATTTGTGTATTGCTCCTGGATCTAGACCTTCCCCTGTTGCTGTTGCTGCTGCAAGTCACAAATTAATCACATGTATTTCATGCTTCGATGAGCGTTCACTTGCTTATCATGCTGTTGGATATGAAAGAGGATCTCACATTCCAGCAGTAGCCATTACATCATCAGGCACTGCAGTTTCCAACCTTCTTCCTGCTGTATGTTTCATTAATATTGCTTGTTTTACATGGATGTCCTTATTTTCATGAATTTATTTTAGGGTAAAATACATTTTTGGTCCCCCTATAATGCTCAATCTACAATTTTGGTCTCCTAGATACTTTTATTTTTCACTCAATGTTTGACCATGGACAATCAATTAACGGTCAACTAACTAAAGAACCAAAATCGCTGATTTTGAAAAATAGGGGGACCAAAATTGCGGATTGAGCATTATAGGGGACCAATAGTGTATTTTAGCCTTTATTTTATTTTGAATGTGTGATGATTTATTAATTTCATTCCTGTGACTTGGTTTGTTGTCATTCTGTATGCCGTTGCTAATACATGCATTATTGGAGTTAAATTGGTTGCTTTGCTGGCTCTTTTTTTGCACTTAGTTTTTACTTTTATTTCCATCAACTTGATTTGTAGTTTTCTCTTAGAGTTTAATTCCCCTCAAGGTTTGAATTGTATTTGCTTTTAGAGTTTAATTCAAACTCACTAACTATGATAATAATCTGATCATAAATTATCGATTATGATAAGTGTATTGATTTTTATAATAATTATTTAAAAATCGTATCTAAAATAATTTTTTTAGAATAAATAATACATAGTAAATAATTTATGCACTGAAATTTTATAAAAACTTTTTACACTTTTATTTAATTATAAATTATCATATATAATAAGTCTGTTAACTTTTATAATAATTAATTTAATAATTTTTTATATGTCATCATTTCTAGTTAGTTGATTGAAAGTGTAAAAAACTTTTACACTATTATTTAATCACAAACTGTCATATGTGTGATAAATTTATTGATATTCATGATAATTATTATTAAAGTTATATGATAAATATTTCTAGTTGATTGATAATATAATTTTCTTGCACAAACAATGCACATGCCTATTAATTAACTCAATATTAAATTAATTTACAATTTTTTTTACATTTGACAGTATATAAAATAAAACTTATGCTTTTATACAAAAACATGAGATCCTTAATGCACGTTGGTTTTATATTTTGTTATATTGTGTTCATGTATTTTTTTTTTTTTTTTATACAGTGTTCATGTATTCAATATACTTAAAAATGAAACACTTTCATGCATTCAAGTGTACCAAACAAAATTCCAACACTATATTTTGGAGAAATATGGTTTCAATGTGTATTCTTTTTTAAATTTGTAAGAAGAATTTATTACTGTTTATGGTTAATATGGGCTGATATATATTTTTCCTGTAGGGACTGCAACCTAATCTACTAACTACTACTGAACTCTAATGCAGGTCAAGTCTGATCTGGCTAAAAATATCCAATCATTAGAACCAAACTCTAAATGTTATGTCTTGTAATGAGTGATTCTCTTACACTCTGAAGTATAACAATTTTACCTTATAAGGGTTCAATTCAATCAAAGTAAAATGGAAAGCGTTTCCCTATTTATCAAATATGCTTATGTTTTGTAATGTTCTTCTACTAATATGTGGCGAGCTTAATCCAAAGTGATCTTTGTTTTGGAACTATCCAGTTGAATAGCAGCATATTTTCAGCCTTGAACTTTATATTTTATTTGTGACTATTCTTGTTTAAGAGTGGTTTATGAATGTGGTATTGATATTTGATGCACGATAACTGGCCTTCTGTCAGGTAAAGGTTCAACTTCTTATTGCCATTACTTTAATAACTTTAAATACTAATTCTTTAGCCGCTCCCAGATTGAGTTAGATGAGCTGGAAAGTGTTTCCATTCTGTCCATAAATACTAAACTAGCGTTTAGAATTCCTGTCTTGGGGCAAGTGTTCCTGAATTCTAAACGCTAGTTTAGTATTGAGTTTGAGGAATGAATACTGGTTTAAGTGCATGTTTTATGTCTCACCTTGTGCCTTTTTTAAACCATTTATTGACTACTTATTTTGTTCTCCAGACTGTTTAGGTAGGCGGTTGGGACCGAGGCTTCTTGGGAAGGTTGATGATTCAGGGGTAAATAACAGGTTGGTCAATGCTTTATTATTTTGGTTGTTTGTGCAAGATTTACATACAAAACTACTTCATACCAGGATCCTGTTGTAGAGGTAAATTAATTATTACCTTACATACATAACTATAGTTATTGATTATTATTTTGGTAAAACGTATTTGGCCGCCGTTCATGTTGTAATCATCCTTGAAGGCCAAACTGAACCCTAGCCTTCTCATCTTGTAAGCTTTCTTTTTTCCTCTCTCTTTGATTTTTCTATGTGTTTCGTTTTCCCCTCTCTTTGCTGCCTCTGTGGTTGGACATACAACATGCTTGCAGTGTTCAGTTAGTAGCTACTGAATTCTGATATTGATCACTTGCAATGTTCATGCTGCCTCTGTAGTTTTAGAGATATTTGTTATTATGCATAATTTATTTTTCTTTAAATTCATCAGATCTATCTTCTTTCCCTCACTCCTATGTTGGAAATAGAAGTCCTGTAAAGCTGTTTAATCTTTTTGCATGTTCCTGATTATGAGATGTATATTGAAATTATAACCTAGATTAACTATGAACGTGCTGATATAATCATCTTGAAATTGAAGATGACCATAGCAAGTTGTAATTCATTGTGATCAAGGATCATGTGAATGATTTGAATATTTCCTCTACTTCCAGTGAGCCCTGATTGTCTTCTCCAGCAAAGCTCAACTGTAGAAGATTCAATTTCATTCAAATTTTCTGATGGTATAACTGAATCAGTTCCATGCTCATACACTGAATTTGCCGAGCGACTGGTGCTGCGGCAGTATAAAAATTTACCTGACACAGAGGTAAGCATCATTCTTCCTTTTCAACATCAGCTTTCAACTTTTTATCATAATTCTTATCTTTGGTTGTTGATGATTAGGACTAATTTTATGACCAGTTTTTTTGGTTACTGGTGAAACTGTGGACTACTTTAAGAATTTGAATGACCTACTAATATAATATGTATTGTAAGACATTTTTCTGAAGGATTTGCTGATCCTTGTTTCGTTCATAACTAATGGAGCAGGTTAAAGAGTTCCATAGAAGAGATGGTTTCGAGGTAGCAAGTGCTGACAAGATGGCTAAGTCATGCATGGTTTATTTTGAAATGCATCTATCCCTAAGGAAAAAAATAATTACAAAAGCTTTTAATGGTAGTTATAGTATCTACAAGGAAACTTTTTGTAACTAGGTCTATTGCCTTTTTGTTTGAGTAACTGGACATGTAGGTACAATAATTGGTAATGAAGATATCGATAGTATTAGGTGGCCTGGTTCTGAATGGAGATGTCTCAAGGTAATCAGATTCTTTTCAAGTCTTTAGATTTAGTCACTTACACATGAAGACTTGTCAATTAGAAGCTCAAACCTAGGATTGGTTTGTTCTATATTTGTTTCTGATTCTATTTTGCGTTGTACTAGTTTTGAGAATTTCTTAATAGTTTGGTTTTAACTTTATCGAGGCAGCTACTTTGTTGTTGAATTTGTTGTTTGCTTTGGGTTAGGGGTTTTAAGGTTTTCTTGTTTTGTTGAGGTGCAGGGGAATTGATGATGTGGTGGTGAGAATGATGTATGGGGAGTAGAACTACCAGGAGGATTGTTGTTGTTGAAGATGACAAGAGAGCTGAAAGAGGAATGCCGAGCTTCAATTCTGAGTTACCCAATTCCAATTCATGGTAAATTTTGTCTTTGCAATAGTTATTGGATTAGGGTTTGCATATGTGGAGAAATCTTGTTAATTTGTTCAATCATTTTCTTTACTTTCTGCTGAATTTTCGTTGTGAATGCTTTGTTTTACTTATTAGTTGCTCACTTGTGTGGTACATAAGATGTTTGTAGTGGTTTTACATTGAGATGTTTTTATTAGCCCTTTAATGATGTTGGATGATACTTAGAATATTTATAACATTGTGATATTTGTGGTTGCTTGGTTTTCTTTATTTATGAATAAGGAATAAAATACTAAACGGGTGATACTTAGAATATTTATAACATTGTCGTATTTATGAACAGGGTTGAGGATGTTACAAGAGTTTGGGATCCTTGCTGACCAGTGACTAGGGTTGAGGATTTTACCAAGAGTCGAAGACCGTTGCTGCTAGAATGTATGCAGCTTTTCTTTGTAAATGAATTTGAGCTAGTTGTAAGATTGTCACAATAGTTTTCTTGGCTATAAGAATTTGTTGGTTTTGAGCCAATTCATGACCAATCATAATCTTCCAAGCTGAGAGGTAGTTGATTTGTTGTCTCTTTTGATGTGTAGGTCAAGGTAAAGAGAAACATTGTTAATTAGTATCCTTTTAATGTAAAAAAAAGGAAGATTTTATGTATAAGCGGAGCTTCACAAAGGTACGTAGCATTTATGATTTAACTTTTTGTTGGGTTGACTTGGTTTTCTTCAATTTTGTAGAAGGTACTAAGATGTAGGCATGCTAGATCCTTATTACTTGACTGTTGACTGTTCAAGCATTCTGGTAATATTGATTTCATATGGCTTATACTCATTTCAAGCTTTCTCGTAATACTCATTTCATAACGGCACTTAAAATTTTTTCAGTTGGATGGAAAGGCTACTTGTGTTTTACTTATTTCATATGGCTTATACTCAATTGGATGGAAAGGATACTTAATTTTTTTTGTTTTTCTACTCTACTCTAGGTCCATTCTAGGTTTCTCTTTGAGTCCTAGCTTGCTTTTGTGTGCTTTTCATTGCTTTAATTGTTGAATAATCCTTGAAAATTTGTCTTGTTAAAACTCTATTGGTTTAGCTTTCATTTCATTTTTTTTTGTCTTTGGTTATTGTTTGTCTCTTTGTTTCCTTGCTTGTGAGTTGTCATATAGGGAATTGGAAAGGAGGATTGATGTCATACCTTGAAGAATTTGAGTCAAGAAGCAAGGGGTCAACCACCTTAAGAGCTATTGGACTAAGAAGCACTCCAAATTGAGTGAAACACCAAAGATAGAATAGTCACCACAATTGAGGACTTTTTTTTTTGTAATTTTGTAATTGACAATTTGCTTTGTTTTCAAATTTTGTAACAAAAAGGCCTTTCATTGGAAGTAAGTTGGAAGCCTCCAATAGGTCACCTTACTTTCATTTGTGTGTAATAATTTTAGGCAATTTTCCCTTAGGATAGTGAGTGTTTTGTTGGGAACCTTAAATAAGGTCATCCAAACACTCTTAGGATCCGCCTAGTTTGCATTTCTTGCATTTTAATTTCTTGCTTACTTTCATACCTTATTTCCTTTACTCTCTATTGTCAAACTGCCTAGGTAGCTTGCCTTTTACCAATTAGTTTTTATCTTATCTTTCACACCTCTTTTAGTCTTTATTTTGGCTAGTTTCCATCATAGTTTCTTTTACCTTTTGTTTTCAAACCCCCAACAAGAAAGAACCATAATTTAGGAACCAACATGAGTCTTCATTCTTCATCTAGTGTTAATGGCGAGGGTTTTACTCCTAAGGACCCCTTGTATAAGATATTAGATGAGTTGAGATCCCTTAAGTTGTTGAAAGAAAAATAAGAGAGAAAAGAAAAAGGTAAAAAAAGAGTGGAAGAAATAAGTCAAGATGAAAGAGAGAAAATAAGAGAGGAAGAAAGAAGAAAAATAATGAAAGAAATGAAAAGAGAAAAACATGCCTCCTATAGTAGTCATGACTCTTGCAAGAGTTTAAGAAAAGAACTTAGCGTCTATTATAGAGGGCGGCATAGTTCACATACTAAACATCACTCCCAAAGAAAATAAAAGGATAGAAGGCCTCAAGAGGTTAACATTAGCCTCCCATATTTCCATGGAAAAGATAATGTTGAGGCCTACTTAGATTGGGAAATGAAAGTTGAACAACTCGTTGCCTGCCATCATATTAGCGAAGAGAGAAAAGTTCCATTGGCTACCCTTAGCTTTCAAGGGTATGCCCTCTATTGCTGGACTTCCCTTGTTAGGAAACGAAGGATTCATGGGGATCATCTACTAGAGTATTGAAATGATCTTAAGAGTGCCCTTAGGAAGAGACACATTTCCTCCTACTATGAAAGGGAGCTTATGGACAAGCTCCAAAGGCTTAGACAAGGGAGTATGACTGTTGAAGAATATAGACAACAAATGGAACTACTCCATTTAAGAGCTGGACTTATGGAGGAGGAAAGAACAAGCATAGCTAGGTTCCTTAGTGGGCTTAATATGGAAGTGAGGGACAAGGTTGAACTCCTTCCATATAGGGACCTAGATGAGCTAGTCCAACTTTGCATAAGAGTGGAGCAACAACTTAAAAGAAAGTCTTCTTCAAAATCTTATGACTCTCACTCTTATCCAAGGAAGGACCAAGCCCATGGAATTTTGGGGGCTCGACCTTCAAAACCCAAGGAAGATAAGGGTAAGACTGTAGAGAAATACACCCCTAAGACTAGTTTCCAAGAAAGGACTAGCAATATTAAATGCTTCAAATGTCTTGGGAGAGGTCACATTGCCTCTCAATGCCCCACAAAGAAAACCATGATCATGAGGGGTCAAGACATTTATAGTAGTCAAGAAGAGACTACTTCTTGCCCTTCCTCTAGTGGAAGTGAAGATGAAGTAAGGGGTGAAGAGTCTAGTGAGGAAGTCTACCCCCATGAAGAAGGTGACCTCTTAATGGTTAGAAGGCTCATTGGAGGTCAATCTTGCGATCTATCTCAATCCCAAAGAGAGAACATCTTTCATACAAGATGCAAAATTTTAGATAAAACTTGTTCTCTCATTATGGATAGTGGATCTTGTTGCAATTTTTGTAGCACAAGATTAGTTTTCAAGTTGAACCTCACTATCATTCCCCACCCAAAACCTTATAAACTTCAATGGCTCAATGAGCAAGGGGAAATGATAGTTAACCAACAAGTGAAGATACCTTTCTCTATTGGGACATATAAGGATAAAGTTAATTGTGATATAGTTTCCATGGAGGCAAGACATATTCTTTTAGGAAGGTCGTGGCAATTTGATAGGAAGATCATTTACAATGGCTTAACTAATAAGATTACCCTCATCCATCTTGGCACTAAATTTGTGTTGCATCCTCAAACACCTTCACAGGTGGTCAAAGATCAACTAATTATAAAAGATAAGAGGGATGAGGAAGAAAAATTAGAAAAACAAAAGAAAAAGAAGGATAGTAAGGCCTTGTCTTCAAAGGCCAAGGGAAAGGAAAAAGAGGAAAAAGATTACTCCAAAAAGATTGTTAAGAAGGAAAATCATTTTGCAACAAAAGGTGATATTAAAATAGCACTCATTCTTAAACAATCTTTCTACCTTCTCCTATCAAGGGAAACATCCCTTAGCATTGCCACAATTCCTACATTTGAGACCTTACCCCTAAAGGTCCATGAACTCTTACATGAATTTGGTGATATATTTCCCAAAGAGATACCCCCTGGGTTACCTCCATTAAGGGGAATAGAACACCAAATAGATTTAGTCCCAAGAGCAAGCCTTACTAATAGGCCAGCCTATAGGACTAACTCTCAGGAGACTAAGGAGATAGAGTCTCAGGTTAAAGAATTGTTGGAGAAGGGTTGGGTCCAAGAGAGCCTAAGCCCATGTGTTGTGCCGGCGTTGTTGGTGCCCAAAAGGAATGGTACGTGGAGAATGTGTACAAATTGTAGGGCCATCAACAACATCACTGTAAAGTATAGGCACCCCATTCCTAGACTTGATGATTTGCTTGATGAGTTGCATGATGCCAATATCTTTTCAAAAATTGATCCTAAAAGTGGTTATCACCTAATTAGGATGAAAAAGGGTGATGAGTGGAAAACCGCTTTCAAGACCAAGTTTGGTTTGTATGAATGGTTAGTGATGCCTTTTGGGCTCACTAATGCACCAAGCACCTTTATGAGGCTTATGCATCATGTCTTAAGGGATTTCATAGGTAGATTTATAGTTGTTTATTTTGATGATATTTTAGTGTACAATAGGAGCCTAGATGATCACTTAGGACATCTTAGGCAAGTTCTTTTAGTCCTTAGGAAAAACACTCTTTATGCAAATATAGAGAAGTGTATCTTTTGTGTAGATAATATAGTTTTCTTAGGTTTTGTAGTTGGTAGAAATGGGGTCCAAGTGGATCCTGAGAAAATCAAGGCCATCCAAGAATGACCCACCCCAAAAAGTGTGGGAGATATTAGGAGCTTCCATGGGTTAGCAAGCTTATATAGAAGATTCGTTCTTAATTTCTCTACAATTGCATCACGTCTCAATGAGCTGGTGAAGAAGAATGTGGCATTTACCTGGGGTGAAAAACAAGAGCAAGCCTTTGCTTTGCTAAAAGAAAAACTTACTAAGGCCCCTGTTCTAGCTCTTCCTGACTTTTCTAAAACTTTTGAGCTAGAATGTGATGCCTCTGGAGTGGGAGTTGGAGCTGTATTGTTACAAGGTGGGCATCCTATTGCTTATTTTAGTGAAAAACTTCATAGTGCCACCCTAAACTACCCTATCTATGATAAAGAGTTTTATGTCTTAATAAGAGCCCTCCAAACTTGGGAACATTACCTTGTTTCCAAGGAATTTGTCATTCATAGTGATCATCAATCACTTAAGTACATTAGAGGGCAAAGCAAGTTAAACAAGAGGCATGCAAAATGGGTAGAATACCTAGAGCAATTTCCATATGTTATCAAATACAAAAAGGAAAAGACAAATGTGGTAGCTGATGCCCTCTCTAGGAGATACACATTGTTTTGCTCCCTAGGAGCTCAAATTTTAGGATTTGATAATATTATGGACTTGTATGCTTTAGATGAACATTTCATTGCCATTTACGAGAGTTGTGGGAAAAAAGCCCAAAATGGATTCTATTTGGTTGAGGGGTATTTGTTCAAAGAGGGAAAACTTTGCATACCCCAAGGATCCATTAGGAAATTACTTGTGAAAGAGAGCCATGAGGGTGGGCTCATGGGGCACTTTGGGATAGACAAGACGCTTGTCTTACTCAAAGAAAAGTTTTATTGGCCCTATATGAAGAAAGATGTCCATAAGCATTGTACTAGGTGTGTGGCTTGTTTACAAGCCAAGTCTAGGGTGATGCCTCATGGGCTATACACACCCTTACCCATCCCCTCCACACCTTGGGTATACATTAGTATGGACTTTGTCCTTGGGCTTCCTAGAACCCAAAGAGGTGTAGACTCTATCTTTGTGGTGGTGGATGTTTAGCAAGATGACACACTTTATACCATGCCACAAGGTGGATGATGCTTCCTACATCTCAAAACTTTTTTTCAGGGAAGTTGTGAGACTCCATGGTTTGTCTAGGACCATTGTGTCAGATAGAGATGCTAAGTTCCTTAGCCACTTTTGGAAAACCTTATGGGCTAAGCTAGGAACTAAACTTCTTTTCTCTACCACTTGTCATCCATAAACTGATGGGCAAACAGAGGTAGTGAATAGGTTTTTATCCACCCTTTTAAGGGCTCTTCTGAAAGGCAGCCATAAGTCTTGGGATGAGTATCTTCCTCATGTAGAATTTGCCTACAACAGGGGGGTTCATAGAACCACCAAGGTCCCTTTTTGAGGTTGTCTATGGGTTCAATCCCCTAACACCGTTAGACCTTATTCCTCTCTCACTGGACACTTCTTTTATACATAAAGAAGGGGAATCTAGGTCAGAGTTTGTAAAGAAGTTGCATGAGAGGGTTAAGAACCAAATAGAGAACCAAACAAAGGTGTATTCAACTAAAGACAATAGAGGAAGAAAAGAGCTAGTTCTTAATGAGGGTGACTAGGTTTGGCTCCATCTTAGGAAGGATAGATTTCCTACTAAAAGGAAATCCAAGCTTAGCCCTAGAGGGGATGGACCTTTTTAGGTTTTGGAGAGGATCAATAACAATGCCTATAGGTTGGACCTCCCAGAAGAGTATGGAGTCAACACCACTTTTAACATTTCAGATTTAACTCCTTTTGTAGGTGGAACTGATATTGAGGAGGGGGAACTAACAGATTTGAGGTCAAATCCTCTTCAAGGGGAAGGGGACATGATGTAAGCTCCATTGGAGCTTGTAGGGCTAGGATCTTCTTCATCAATGGATTCCTTTACTTCTTGAAAGATGAATGGCAGCGGAATGGAGAAGGAAGAGAGAGAGGAGACACCACTTCAAGGAGAAGATAAGTCTAGAAGAAGCTCACCACCATAGGAGGTCATGGATAAGAGCTTGGAGGAAGAAGGAGATGAATGAAGGGAGAGGAAGAGAAGAGCACGAAATTTTGTGCTCTAAAATCTGAAGTTTAATATTCAAATGATCAAAGTTGAAAAAAATGCACACACATGACCTCTATTTATAGCCTAAGTGTCACACAATATTGGAGAGAAATTTGAATTTCAATTCAAATTTCACTTGAATTTGAAATTGAATTTGTGGAGTCAAAATTTGGAGCCAAAATTTCACTAATTATGATTAGTGAATTTTAGTTATGGTTCAGCCCACTAATCCAAGATTAATTCCTAGATTTTCCACTAAGTGTGCTTAGGTGTCATGAGACATGTAAAGCATGAAGGACATGCACAAAATGTGACTATATGATGTGGCAATGGGGTGTAGTAAGCAAATGCTCACCTCCCCCTCTAAAATTTAATTGGATTGGGCTTCAACCAAATCAATTAAATTTATTTTCAACTACACACATAAAATATTCACTTAGTGCATGTGAAAATTACAAAACTACCCCTAATATAAAAACTAGTCTAGGTGCCCTAAAATACAAGAACTGAAAAATCCTATATTTCTAGGGTTCCCTACCTACATTATGGAGCCCTAAATACAAGGACCAAATATAATGACATCCTAGTCTAATATGTACAAAGATAATTGGACCCAACGTTGGCCCATGGGCTCAGAAATCTACCCTGAGGTTCATGAGAACCCTAGAGCCTTCTTCAGCAGCTCTAGCTCAATCGTCTTGGAGCCTCTTGCTCATGGCTCTAGTGACTGGTCCCTTCCTAGGGAGGATTGCATCAACTTGACTAATTGGGTTTAGGGGTATTTGACAAATAAGGCTTTAGGGTTACTTAACAAATTAGGATTTAGGGTATTTGACTAATGAGGGTTTATGTGTAGGTTAGTAATTAGGGTTTAGTGTTACTTGACCAATTAGGGTTTAGGGTTATTTGACTAATTAGGGTTTATGGGTATTTGAAAAATTAAGCTTTAGTGTTACTTGACCAATTAGGGTTTAGGATTATGAGACAATTTAGAGTTACTTGATTAATCACTATTTAGGGGTATTTGAAAATTTAGGATTCATGGGATACATGAAAAATTGGGGTTTATGGGTGTTTAACTAATTAGGTTTACTTGACAAATTGGGGTTTATGTGTATTTGACTAATTAGGGTTTATGTGTACTTAACTAATTAGGGTTTATGGTTATTTGATAAATTAGACTTTAGGGTTACTTTGGTTGTTATGGTTTAGGGGTATTTGAAAGACAAAGGTTTAGGATTACTTGACTGATTGAGGTTTAATGGGTATTTGACAAATTAGGGTTTAGGGTTTGTTTATAAATAAGCTTTTAGAGGTATTTGACTAATTAGGATTTAGTGTTACTTAACCAATTAGGGTTTAAGGTTATTTGAAAAAATAGGGTTGCTTGACTAATTGGGTTTAGGGGTATTAGACAAATAAGGGTTTAGGGTTACTTGACAAATTCGAGTTTAGGGGTATTTGACTAATGAGGGTTATTTGACAAATTAGGGTTACTTGACTAATTAGGATTTATGGGCATTTGAAAAATTATGGTTTAGTTTTACTTGAACAATTTGGGTTTAGGTTTATTTGACAATTTTGAGTTACTTGATTAATCACGGTTTAGGGGTATTTGAAAATTTAGGATTCATGGGTTACTTAACAAATTGAGGTTTATGGGTGTTTAACTAATTAGGGTTATGAATACTTGACTAATTAGGGATTAGTGTTATTAGACCAATTATGGATTAGGGTTATTTTGCAAATTAGGGTTTATGGTTACATGACTAATTAGGGTTTAGAAGTATTGATTAATCAGGGTTTAGGTTTAGTTGACTAGTTGGGGTTTAAGGATATTTGACAAATTTGGGTTTATGGGTATTTCACTAATTAGGGTGATGTGTACTTGACTAATTAGGATTTTGTGTTCGTTGACCAATTAGGGTTTATGACTATTTTCAAAACTTAGGGTTTACAAATACTTCACTAATTAGAGTTTACGGGTATTTGACAACTTAGTGTTTAGGTTTTTGGGGTATTTGAGTAATGAGGGTTTATGTGTAGTTGAGTAAGTAGGGTTTAGTGTTACTTGACCAATTAGGGTTTATGATTATTTGACAAATTAGGGTTACTTGACTAATTAGAGGCTAGGGTTATATGACAAATTAGGGTTACTTGACTAATTATAATTTAGGGGTATTTTACAAATAAGGTTTTTTGGTTACTTGACAAATTAGGGTTTAGCGGTATTTGACTAATTATGGTTTATGGGTACTTGAATAGTTAAGGTTTAGGGGTATTTGACAAAGTAGGAAATAGGGATATTTGACTAATAAGGGTTTAGGGGTACTTGACTAATTATGGTTACTTGACTAAGTAGGATTTAGGGGTATTTGAAAAATTAGATGTTTAGGGTTACTTGAGAAATTGGGGTTTATGTGTGTTTGACTATTTCAGATTTATGTGTACTTGACTAATTAGGGTTTTGTGTTACTTAACTAATTAGGGTTTATGGTTATTTGACAAATTAGACTTTAGGGTTACTTTGATAGTTATGGTTTAGGGGTATTTCAAAGATAAGAGTTTAGGATTACTTGACTGATTGAGTTTTAATGGGTATTTGACAAATTAGGGTTCAGGGTTTCTTTACAAATAAGCTTTTAGTGGAATTTGACTAATTATGGTTTATTGTACTTGACTTATTAGGGTTTAGTGTTACTTGACCAATTAGGGTTTAGGGTTATTTGAAAAGATAGGGTTGCTTGACTAATTGGGTTTAGGGGTATTTGACAAATAAGGGTTTAGGGTTACTTGACGAATTTAGATTTAGGGGTATTTGACTAATGATGGTTTATGTGTAGTTGAGTAATAAGGGTTTTGTGTTACTTGACCAACTAGGGTTTAAGGTTATATGACTAATTAGGGTTTATGGGTATTTGAAAAATTAAGCTTTAGTGTTACTTGACTAATTATGGTTTAGGATTATGAGACAATTTAGAGTTACATGATTAATCACTGTTTAATGGTATTTGAAAATTTAGGATTCGTGAGATAATTGAAAAATTGGGGTTTTTGAGTGTTTAACTAATTAGGGTTATGAATACCTCACTAAGTAGTGTTTAGTTTTACTTGACTAATTATGGTTTAGGGTTTTTTTACAAATTAGGGTTTAGGGTTACATGACTAATTAGGGTTTAGTAGTATTGAAAAATCAGGGTTTAGGTTTACTTCACTAGTTGGGGTTTAAGGGGATTTGACAAATTAGGGTTTAGGGTTATTTGACAAATTAGGGTTACTTGACTAATTAGAGTTTATAGGTATTTGAAAAATTAAGGTTTAGTGTTACTTGATCAATTAGGGTTTAAGGTTATTTGACAATTTAGAATTACTTGATTAATGACGGTTTAGGGGTATTTGAAAATTTAGGATTCATGGATTACTTCACAAATTGAGGTTTATGGGTGTTTAACTAGTTAGGGTTATGAATACTTGACTAATTAGGGAATAGTGTTACTTGACCAATTATGGTTTAGGGTTATTTTACAAATTAGGGTTTAGGGTTACATGACTAATTAGGGTTTAGTAGTATTGACAAATCAGGGTTTAGGTTTACTTGACTAGTTGGGGTTTAAGGGTATTTAACAAATTAGGGTTTATGGGCTTAGGGTTTATGGTTATTTGACTAATGAGGGTTTATGGGTTGTTAAGTAATTAGGGTTTAGTGTTACTTGAGCAATTAGGATTTTGGGTTATTTGAAAAATTAGGGTTAGTTTACTAATTAGGTTTTATGGGTATTTGAAAATTAAGGTTTAGGGTTACTTGACAATTTGGGGTTTAGGTGTATGTGACTAATTAAGATTTATAGGTACTTGACTAATTAAGGTTTAGTGGTACTTGACTAATTAGGGTGTAGGGTTATTTGACAAATTAGAATATTGTGTTACTTGACCAATTAGGGTTTAGGGTTATTTGATTTATTAGGGTTTAGGAGTATTTGAAAGTTTAGGATTCACGGGTTACTTGACAAATTGGGGTTTATGGGTACTTAACTAATTAGAGTTTAGTGTTACTTGACTGTTTAGGGTTTAGGGTTATTTTACAAATTAGGGATACAATTACTTGACTAATTAGGGTTTAGCTATATTTGACAGATCATGGTTTAGTTTTACTTTACTAATTGGGGTTTAAGGGTGTTTGATAAATTAGGGTTTAGATTTACTTTACTAATTAGGGTTTAGTGTTACTTGACCAATTAGGGTTTATAGTTATTTTAAAACTTAGGGTTTATGGATACTTCACTAATTAGGGTTTAGGGGTATTTGACAAATTTGTGTTTAGTGTTACTTTACCAATTAGGGTTTATGTTTATTTGACAAATTAGATTTTTGAGTTACTTTGCTAGTTATGGTTTAGGGGTATTTGAAAGATAAGGGTTTAGGATTACTTGACTGATTGGGGTTTAATGGGTATTTGACAAATTAGGTTTTAGGGTTTCTTTACAAATAAGCTTTAGAGGTATTTGACTAATTAGGGTTTATTGTACTAGACTTATTAGGGTTTAGTGTTACTTGACCAATTAGGGTTTAGGGTTATTTGAAAAAATAAGGTTGCTTGACTAATTGGGTTTAGGGATATTTGACAAATAAGGGTTTAGGGTTACTTGACAAATTCAGGTTTAGGGGTATTTGACTAATGAGGGTTTATGGGTAGTTGAGTAATTAGGGTTTAGTGTTACTTGACCAATTAGGGTTTAGGGGTATTTGACAAATTAGGGTTACTTGACTAATTAGGATTTATGGGTATTTGAGGAGAAAATGACTTTTATCTTGTTAGTGGCCTGCACAAAATTGCAGGAATGAGGAGAAAATGAGTTTGTTGCAGTATCAAATACCTTAAATACTTCTTCCTCATCACCTAGCCACCAAGTCAATTTCCCTTACTTGACATCAATCAATGTTCGTCTTGTGTTGAGGAAGAGTTGTCCCAAAATAATTGGTGTGACTTCATTCTCCTCTATATCCAGAATCATAAAGTCCACAAGGAAAATGAATTTTCTAACCTTGATCAGTAAGTCTTCCACTATCCCTTGTGGGAAGCAGAGAGTTCTATTTGCAAGCGGAGAGTCCTATTATTATTATTCTTGTTGTTGTTGTTGTTGTTGTTGTTGTTGTTGTTGTTGTATTATGAAAGAAAACTGAACAACATTGAAAAATAGTAATTTTGTACCCATCGTCATCATTTATTTGCCGAGTAAAATCAAGTAATACCCAGAAAAATATCTTGGAATGAGTAAAGATACCAAGTACTGATCCAAATCCAAATAGTCAAATACATAGAGTTTAGTTCAAATGCAAACAAATTGATCAAAAAAGTAAAGATGATAATATCAGTCACATATCAAGATGATCAGAAAAACCTGAAAGATGGAGCTAGCCTCATTATTTGAAAACATTGAAATTACCCATTTGTTTCCTATAGTTGTAATAACTTTCCCTTTTAGTCCGTATAGTTTAAAACATCTCATTTTGGTCCCTATAGTTGCAATTCTTTACCTTTTTAGTCCTCACTATCAAGTATCCATTTACATAGTTTGAAACAAATGTGGCATGGCTCATTTAATCCACCTTCATCTCAAAGGTGTTAGGTGACTTTAGATAGTAAGGAGAAAAAAGTGATTGCAAATATAGGGCATAGAATCATGGATTCAGTTTCTCATTTATTTTTTTGGCTAGCGCTTGTAGTCTACATCGATGGAGTTTGAGAAAGACACATTGATTCATTTTCTCTCTCTTCTTGTTGACTCATAACCTCAACTACTCAGATCCGCCTTCTTTGGTTCAAATCATGCACTATAAGATTAGATATAATCTAGCCCAATGACTTTCCTAAAGACATGAGCCTAGCTATATTGCTTTCCCAGATTAATCAGTCTAGCCTCACAATGTTAGGAACAAAATTGAAATGATGAAGAAAAGAAAGAATTTTACTAAATATAAGAAAAGAACAGAAAATAGAAAAGAATATTTCTTATCCTTCTTCCCCTATTTATATCTAATAAAACCCTCTAATTAACTAACTCATTAATAGTCCAAATATCCTTCTCATTGTATCCTAAATCCTAACACACAACTTTACCACAAGTATCACTAAACCCTAAATTCTAAACTCCAAACCCCAAGCCCTAAACCCCAAACCCTAAACACACAACTTTAATCCATGCATTGAAGGCTTCAAATATTGCAAGCCACTTGTGCAATTAGATGTGACATTTTTAACTGGAAAATACCATGGTACTTTGTTAACTCCCATCGGACAAGATTGTAGTAAGAACAATTTTCCACTTGCTTTTGCAATTGTTGAGAGCGAGACTAGAGAAGCTTGGATGTGGTTCTTGCATTATTTGCGAAGATATGTTACTCCGCAACCAAATTTATGTATTATATCAGTAAGGGGAACCAGTTTGCTAGCAGCTTTACAATCCGAACATGTTGGTTGGAATGAACCAGATGTTTCGTCTATGTATTGCATTCGCCACATTGCCTATTTCTGCCCGAGCATTACCTATTGTTGCCTTAGTCAATGAAACATTTAATAAAATAAATGATTCATTTGTTACTAACGACATCAAAATCATGAATATGATAAAGGCAGGGCATAGGCACTCCAAAGATGTATATGTCATGATGCAAGAAAATCAATACATTGCTACCTCGCATTATGTTCGCATGTATGTTCGAGAAACATGGGAGTTTGAGGTTCAAGAAATTGCAAATACGCGACTTGATCGATGAGCAATGGCATGCACTGTCAAATTGAATGAATGATCGTGTGATTGTGGACAATTTCAAGCACTTCGACTACCTTGCTTGCATGCACTTCGACTACCTTCGAAACGACGATTGACATCAGGCAAGCCGACCACTACTCGAATACATAATGAGATGGATGAACCAATTTCAAATAGGCCTAAGAAATGTTCATTATGTAGAAGTGAAGGACATTATCGGACTAACTGTCCATACAAACAAGTACATGACTAAAATAACTTGTAATTTTTTTATTTTTCTTTCATTTGTATTGTGCGTTTTATATTAATATATTAATTATGTTATTTTTAATTTTTATTGATAGATTATTTAAACTTTAAATAAGAAACATTTAAAGTAAACTATATTAAAAATATATATAACATGTTTTAAATAATAAAACATTAAAATAAAATAATAACATATAAAATAAAATCACAAAAAATATACTAATAAAATCAACTTAATATTATTTATTATATATTTTTTAACTTTTTTATTTAAAATAAAAATAAAATCGTAAAAAATATTAAATTTGAAAGAAAAAACATATTTACGAAAAGAAAAAAAAAGGTTAACATAACAAAAATATGTCTACAAATAATAAAAAAGCATTTAAAAAATTTAACAACTTAAAGCAAGTTGGTCCGTGCTATCATAAATCATTTTTACAACATAAGTTAAATTTGACTACTTTATTTCTGGCAAGATTCCATGTTATCATAAATCATTTCACCATAAATGACCGTATAAGCATGTTTCATAACTACTTTTATTCTATTCATGCATGTGCAACCTACACGGGTGTAAATTATTGGAGCCTATGAAGCTTGTTTTCAGCATTATTGTTCTAAAGCTATTCTCTTGACTGTTGTTTTCTGCTGTTTCAGTGTTGTAACGTGAGTGAACAATGCACTGCATTAACGTGAGTGAATAATACACTAATGATGACGAAGGAGAAGACGAGGATGACGACAACGTGGCGGTGACTGGAGGTACAAACGGCGACGACAATGCAAGGAGAAGTAGAAACGAAGAATGAAGGAGATGAAAACGCAGCCTGTAAAGACGGGAAGAGGGAAAGGAAAGTGTTTTTAAGTTTTAAGTGAAGAATGTTTTTACCACTTCACATAATATGTTGGATATGTTGGATGCACAAGCATTTCTGGTAGCACCAAGCAATTGCCTTTTTATTTGAAATAAGACTATAGTGCTTGCTGTGCAGTTAATATTTGGGACTTACTATTGGCAGCTCCTTTTGCTAAGTACACCAAGATTTCCCTTTTTATATTTTAATTGATTATTATATCCTTTTTAACCCCAGGTGCATCACTCTGTTACACCCCTTCCTTAACCCCATCCCCTTTTCCCTTACCTAAACCCCACTCTTCCTTCTCACAATTCAACCATGTATGTGGTCAGCAATTGGAAAATCTTGATTTCGACAAACTTCACGTTAAAACTGGGGAGGCACTAGCAATAAGTTCTATTCTGCAGTTGCATTCCTTTTTGGCCTTCAATGATGATGCCTCCAAGTTTTTTTTATAGGAAAGAAAGATTAATAAGAGACAAGGTCAGCTAAGATTGGCTAAGTCATGCAAAAAAAAAAAAAAAATCTAAAACAAAAGCAGGAGTAACTATAAACTCCTTAGAGCTAGTCATGCAAACGACCTCCTTCCTTAGCCAAGCCATGTGCCACTTCATTCGCACTCCCCTGCTCATGCTGGAAAGTAACTTCCCAAGAAAACTGTAGAAGAGTCTCGATGCCATAAATAATATCTCTGTGGAGATGCATATCCATCACCTTGGCTATCAATCTTCGTGAGAAGCTCAAACACCTCAAGGCAATCAACTACAAGTATGGTGAACCCTAAATAAAAAAATAATTCAAACCGATCTTTAGTTTAATTTTTTTAATTATTTAATTAGTTAACTTGATGATAAACTCGAAAGTCGTATTAAAAAAATTTTAAATATAGGAATCAGCGGGCAAAAGTCAAATGAATTTGTAAACTCTAAAAGTTAAAAAAATTAACAATTTGATAACCAATTCTACGGATCAAGGGACAGACATATTGAACGCTCCATTGCTCAGTTGTCAAGACATATTTCTCCACTTCCACAAACATCCGATCATGGAAAGAATAAGCGCTGAAGGCTGATAATTATAATCACGACCAGAATCCAAGATTGGCTATTCTGACAAGTCAAGATAGAATTCGAATTAAACCCCATACGAAGCCAAACTTCTTTGAAGTGCGGAAAATCTGTCAAGGACATCTAGGACACGCTGCAGTAGGGGAGAGATGGCAAGCCTGTCTCTTGTTGGTAGTGGGCAAAGCATTATGGAAAATTTGCCAAATATAAATTCTTATTCAGAATCCATCTCGATAATTATTAAATTATAAAGTTAAACTTACGTGTTTACACTATATATATATATATCTGTATTTTAAAATTTTTACAACGTAAATCAATTCAAAATTATTTTAGCTATCTGATATAAAAAATTTCACATTCACAATCAATTTGAAATAATTTTAGATATGGTTTTAAAAATTAATTATTTTAAATATGACAATCATTGTAAAAAAATTCACAATAATAATCAATTAAAAATCCTTTTAAATATGATTTTAAAATTAATTATTATAAAAATCAATAATCTCATTATCATGATGTATAATCATCCATGATGATTGGATAAAAGACTTTTATAATATTATTACATTCTAATTAAATTCATTTATCTTTAAAAACAAGTAATTATAAAATAAAAAATTAAGTAAAGGAGCTGAATTAAGATAAAAAAATAGTTTATTTTCTCTTTTGCATCTCATCTCTCTCCTTTTCATCGTTACCCATACGTAAAAGATTGATCCTCCATCTTTTATCTCTCTTTCCCCATTCTTTTTTTCTCTCTCTACCTTGAGTCATTTCTTTTAATGTAAACTGCAAAACAATTACTTTTTTTTTTAAGTTTTTGTTTTAAAGAAATTTCTAAAAATAAAGTCTAGTCATTAATAGTTAGTTCTGGGTATTACATGTTGATTTTTCTTAATTAAATTCTTTCATGATCTCCCAAAATAATTCTTTCAAAATCTAAAACAAACAGATCATAACATGTAAGTGTAATAACTCATACAATTGAAAGGCACATCGCCAATAAAAATTGGCAAGTACGTAGTAGGTGTTGAAATTGCATTATAACTTTATAATGTGCATGCATGGTTTTCTTTCTCCTTGTTAATCACTTTGTGGACACTAGAGAGTGGGTTGGACAAAGGACTTGAATTAATTAGTTGCATTTCCATTCACACATACATCATTCTTTTTTGTTGATTTCAACGTTCTTATCCTTCTCCTCATCTTCATTCTCATCGTCTTCCTCGCCATCAGATTCTTCATCAGATTCATTGTGTTCACTACTATCTCCATCTTGAGTGGAAGAAGTTTCTTTTGTATGTCGTGGTTCATCCACTTCTACTTTCTTCCTTGCTAAAAACTCAATGGCTGTAACTACATCACTGATCAAAGGTCGAGTATCAGCTTCCTCTTGGAGACACATTGCTGCTACTGCTAGAGCTTGGTATAGACTCTTTATGGGGTAGTTATCTTCTAGCAATGGATCTGCCATTTGTGTAAACTTCATTCTATCTCTTAGAAGTGGTTGTGCCTGAAAAGAAGAACAACTTTCATTATTTCATGTTATTTTCTTTTTCAAAGAAGATTTTTTTTTTGTCACACATTCACACAAATCAGCCAATCAGAATCATTGGACATTGATAAGACACTCATTTTTTTTTTATCTCGATCATAATTTAAATTTAAAATACACTTCTAAAACTTCTAAAATGTAAACAATCCAAAGCGTTAGATAAAGATCGGATGGCTCATATATTTAATCTTGATAATTTCAATATAAAAATACACATTTAAATTATAAACTATCCGATCTTCACCCATAGGTTTAGATTCATGAATGCATGACTGTGTGCAATGAATCCATTTTCATATATATCTTGGGAGTGAAGAGACAAATATGAAAGAAGAAAGAAATATGTAACAGGAGGTGATGTAATAAAGAAAAGAAAAAAAGAACTGGGAAAATTTAAGATGGGCATAGAAATTGAGGTGTGAAAAAATTATGTAGATATTTTTACTCCTACCTTTTAAATCGAATTAAGATCTTCTTTATTTACTAGATGCTAGAGGAGATAGAGAGAAACACAACTTATCCACAAAAAATATTGTGTCTTTCTCTTTCGTATATTTTCAGTACTAGAGAGGCTCTAAACTCTTTTACATCATCTATTGAAAAAAAATCTTTTTTTTCCCTTTATTCTTTTTGCCTCAGATGAGTTACAAGTAGTGTGAAAGGAGTATAACAAAAATGATGTGAAGTAAAAACTTTTTTTTTTCTCTCTAGAGAAATATTGCTATGCTTTTTGGCACATAAGAAAGGTTTAATTAAAGACATACCCAAAGGACTAAGTTTTGCTCTTCTGATGGTCTTGCATTATCAATTACTCTTCTTCCAGTGATCATCTCCAAAAACACTACTCCAAAACTGTACACATCTGATTTTGAAGTCAATTGCCCGGTTGATGCATACTCGGGAGCACAATAGCCATATGTTCCCATCACTCTTGTGGACACATGTGTTTTGTCTCCAGTTGGACCAAGCTTTGCAAGTCCAAAATCAGAGAGCTTTGGATTGAAGTTTTCATCTAGCAGTATGTTTGATGCTTTGAAATCGCGGTATATCACTGGTGGGTTTGCTTGTTCATGCAAACATTCAAGTCCTTTTGCTGCACCTTCTGCAATTTTCATTCTAGTCTGCCAGTCCAAAGGTTTTCTATCCGGAGTTATTTCTGAAAATTCATTTTGTTGTTGGTCAATAAGATTTACATTCTTATTAAGTAATGATACTATATGAAATGGGGCAAACAACTTTTGTTTTTCTTTTCATTTTCAGCATTTCCTATATAAACCTTTTGAAAACATTACATGAAAACTGAAAACTTTTTGTCAATCACTAAATTAATTATAATTAATGATGATCCATTGTGCTCATATGGTCATGTTGCTCCCAACTCGTAGTTTAATCATCTCATTTATTCAAATTGTATACTTAAGTTGGATGTCATTATGAAATTTAGTTGTTATGCATTGAAGCAAAAAGGGAGTGTGTAAGAAGTACATTTACTTACCAAGTAAGTGATCTTCTAAAGAGCCATTGATCATATATTCATACACCAAAATCCTATGTTCACCTTCAGCACAATACCCTACCAAGTTGACAAGGTTAGGGTGGTGCAAAAGACTCAAAATCAAAACCTCTACAAGAAATTCTCTGTTCCCTTGAAATCCATTCCTGTCAAGTTGCTTCACAGCAACAACCTACATGTGACACAACACTTAGAAGGTTAGTTACAACTTGAATAGTTTTTTTTTTCTTCCTTTTAACATAATATATATATATATATATATATATATATATATATATATATATATATATATATATATATATATATATATATATATTTAAAAGAGAAGTTGAAGTAATACTTGATTTGTGCTTTTAAGGTGTCCTTTGTATACCCTCCCAAAGCCTCCTTCACCAATCATATTGGCAGGGTTAAAGTTCTGAGTTGCAACACATAGCTCACGATATGGAAATATCTTAGAGGTAATGTTTCCTTTCCCAAGCTTTGCTAGCTCATTTGTTATGAGATTTCGCTTGCCACTATCTACAACATAAAATTTGTTCAACTTTTCAACATTAATGGTATTTATATTTGACAACCCATTCTGCACCCTCAATTTGGCAATCTATCATCCAAACTCTAAAGCTTACAAAGTAAAGGAAACATCTATACTGTAAACTATATTCTAATGGTCTAAACTCTTGCATTTTGAAGCCTTCTCATTTCATACTAGTTGTTATAATAAGACTTGATAAAGCTTACAAAACCTATGCACCATCAATGATATTAAAACCAATTGTGATTGTTCTAACATCACATAATTTTCCTTTTTAGACCTCAATATTTAGAGAATATAATTTGAATAGTACTAAAAAATGTTAATAGCAAAAACAACATTGAACTCGAAATGATACATTAAACTACAGAATTTTGGCCTATAAATCATACAATTCAACGATGAGAAACCTGTAATTCAGAACCACACATAAAAAATAGGAGTAAGAGACATAATGCTGAAAATTCACCTGTTTTAACAGAGATGTTGGCAAATGAGGCTAGAATTTTTTCTTCATGGTATTCCTTAATGCTCTTCTTCAATGATTTCTTGTTGATCCTCTCTTGTGATGTACAACAAGGAAAACAACTCATTTTTCTTTCCCACAATTTGATCTAATCAACCCCCACATTTACAAAGTTTCAAAACTTTGTGCATTGGCTTTCCAAATCCTTCTGTCACCATGCAAATGTTACCCTGTAATCCAATGCTCTAGAAACCTTACACACAGCCCCACAAGTGCCTTAATATCTTGTTTAATTGTTCTTAATTCAAACCTTGTTGTCCCTGCAAAAAAACCATGCTGATATTCTAGATTCTGAGAATCTTTCCTATCTCACACGGTTTCTTTTGCTTCCTCTTTCTTCAGGGCCTATGAGCTTGGAATGGATATGAAGACTTGGTCAAATTTGCTAATACCAAAAATAACCACAGTGAGTCATTCATGTTTAACTATGGCTATTGTTGCCTAAAATCTCTGTTACGACAATGCAAATGATTCCATACACGTCTTCTCTCACGTGATTAATAATAATAATAATAATAATAACAACAACAACAATAATAATAATAATAATAATAATAATAATAATAATAATAATAATAATAATAATAATAATATGCTTTGAATTACTTAAAAAATTATAAATTAGGATGCTTTATTTAAATTTTTTATATGAAACATCGTCGTTATATGTTATTAGTAATTCAAATTTTATCGTGTATAATTGAATCTGCTAATACACTTGTAGTAATTAGCCGTCAAAAGAAACTGGATGCAACCGATTTAATCAAATTGTTAAGTGGAATTTGCTGTGTCAACTGGAATGTCTTGACTCTGATTAAATTCATAGACTTCAAATAAGATTGAAAGCAATATTTTAACACCCTCCTCATCATAAAATAAATTTCTGGACAAGTAATGGATTCATATTTTAATTTCTAAAGACGACACTTTTGTTAATGGTTAATAAGGGAAATGGTTTTCACACACTATTTTGTTACACTTTTTCTTACATTTTTTAATACTTAATTTAGAGGAAAGAAAGAGAAAAAAGGACACTAATCAGAAATGAGCTAGCCATCTTATTGTTTTTTTATTCTAAAAGGAAGTGCAATAAAAAATATACATAACAAATAGTTTGAAAATTAATAACATTAACTAAATACAAAATTCTTTCGTAATTCATTGATATTATTTGTAATCAAAATTAAAGTTCCACAACATAATTCACACAATAAAGAATTACCTTTTTTATCCGATAGTAAAGATTTACTTTAAAATAGGCATAAACTATCTCTAAACATAAAACTAATTTTTATTTATTAGAAGACAACAACAAATGAACCCAAATAACTACCCAGTGACTAAATCAACCAACATGGTAAATTAACGAGTAATATTAAATCCGAGTCATGAATATATAATTACATAAAACATTGGAATAGAGTTCCATCATACCCATTGTCGCAACCTATCCTTCTGCGGAAGGACAAGGTGAAATGAAAAAAATGCATCTTCTCGTGAAAAAAATGCGTGGAGTCGTTACCAACGTTTATTCGAGGAAAATGTTAGAAAAATAAAAAAAGAGGTATGCGAACTTTAAAAAATAAGGGTTTGAGAGTTGTTTACACATTGGGAAGTTATTAGAACCCCATGCACCCGTCATAAGGGACGACAACCTTTAATTGAGTGTGCAAAATATGACTTCAAGATTATGTATTTTTCCTTTTAACGTTTATTTTTTTGGGATCAACAAGGGTGTTGCTCTTGCTCCTACGTATCCTCAGGTGTGATGAGAAATTTAGACTTATGTTGTTCTTTAAATTTGAAATTTTGTGTGTTACATTGATTTTATATTTTTTGAAAGATTGATTTTAATTGCGAATAAAAATTATTTAAGGCATTGGAGCTTGAAACGATGTTTTAAACTTTGAAAAACAAAGAGAGTCGTTAAGGCATTTGACCTTGAAACGATCTCAAGTGATGTTTAATGAAAAGCGGAGAAAATCGTTAAGGCATTGGACCTTAAAACGATCTCAAGCAATATTTGATGAAATGAAGAAGTTTTTGAGTTGGTTTTATTTTGATTTTGCTTATTAACCTTCAATCTTTTTTAAAGATAAGTTGCGGTACTAATGATCGGTTGAAACTTATTTTACAAGAAGAAAATGAGATTACTAATGATAGAAGAAGGAGATAAAGATGTACAAAACAAGAAAGAGGACCCCTAAGGGTGCATAGATCGCATTTAAATCCTTAAATCAAAAACTAACTGGATGGAGAACGAAGAACGACGTAGAAGTCGATTACGGTCGCAATTCGGTAGCGCCTTAGCCTCGTTTTTCTCTTCTTTCTTCTTCTTCTCTCTGATTTCTCTCAATGTTGGACCTTGGAACCCATTACTTAGCCTCCCTCACGCCTATTTATAGCAAAAGATGGCATTAGGGGTCATGGCAGCTTGCCCAGGCGAGCTGGAGCCCAAGCGAGCTGGTTACTTCACCCCTAAGCTATTTGGGGGCCTAGGCGAGTCAGGGTCCAGAAAACTCCCTGAAATGATCCTTTTGCTCCTCCCTTTCGGCATCTTTTGCGTTCTTGATCAAAACATTAAATGATCATCTATTTCAGATTGTAATTGACATTCAACATCGTAAGTCGATTAGTAAGGATCAAAAGATCAATAAATGATAGTCCCCGGACGAAATTAGGGTATGACACCCATAAACTAAAAAATAATTACTTTTCATAAATAATATTATAGTTTCTACAAATTAAAAAATGGGTCCAAATGAAAGCATATAAATTTTGTTCTCTTTCTTTGAAAACCTCAATTTTAATAAAAAAAATATTAACCAGTATCATAAAAAATTTAAAGTATAACTATTTTTATTAAAATACGTATAATTATGGTATGTATGATTTTTTTTACGTTCTTTTGTAATTTTACAATAAATATTCTCTTCTTTTAATTTCTTAACCCATAAGTAGGACCTAGGATTAATGCATCAGGGGTGGCTTAGGGCCTGACCCCTTCCCCTTGGCACTTCTCATATATATATTGTGCATACTTTTAAGTTAGTTAATACTAATTTTGGTCTTAAGAAACAAAAAAAACAAATTTTTTGGTCCTAATTATAAGTAGTATTACTTTATTGCTAAATTTTCTTTTTACATATAATTAATTATTGTGAGGTCTATTAATGATTATATTGATTTCTTCGTGAAAGGAGGTGCATTTATTGATGTATCATTAAAATAAGAGACATTCATTGGTTGAAAAGTTATCTTTTAAAAAACAACCATCTCTTAAATTATTTAGTATTATGGGTAGTCTTGGAATAAAACTAAATTTTATGAGAAATTAACTAATCTAACTACTTTTATTGATATTGATGAATTAGATAATTATTTCTTATATATAGGACCAAAGGTAGTATAAAATTGTATAATGTAACATCCTTGATTTTTAACTTCAGCTCGCACACTACGACATTTCACGCGGTGACATTTCACTCAACATCCTTGTTGATCAGAACCCTCTGTATGTAACCCTTTTCAAGACCTAAAAAACCAGTTATGTCTACTTTCTGGATCAATGACTGTTTCCACAAGACTTTTCAGCGTGTTTTGTCCTCATTCACATGTTTTCTAAGAAACTTACTAGAAGGTCACATATCTCATAAATACTCTAAGCTAAACACGCTTAAATATGAATTTTTTAAGTGATGAGCTATTGAAAAGTAAATGCATGTTGTTGGTATAGGCAGGACCAATTAATTTCTTTAAGTCACCTTTAGTTGTACAGTCCCATACCTGCACAACCTCTGGATCCCTCTCACTCTGTTGTGATTTGATCGAGGTGTTACATGCATGCCCACTAGCTTTCGCCTAGTTCATCCTCAAACCACACCGTATTGGGAGAAAGGTTTGCTTTGATACCATTTGTAATATCCATGATTTTTAACTTCTCGACTGCTCTCACACTACGACACTTCACGCGGTGATACTTCACCCAACATCCTTGTTGGTTAGAGTCCTCCATAGGTAGCCTTTTTCGAAACCTCGAAAACTAACTATGCTTGCTTATAAGATCAATGAATGATCCCACAAACCAACACAAGACTTTTCAACATGTTTTGTCCTCATTCACATGCTTTTCAGAAAACTTTTCAGAAGGTCACCTATCCTATAACTACTCCAAACTAAGTACGCTTAACTAGAAAGTTCTTAAGTGAAGGGCTATAAAAAAAATAGATGCATCTTATTGGTATAAGTAATACCAATTAATTCTTTTAAGTCATCTTTCGTTGTACAGTCCCTACCTGCACAATCTCTAATTCTCTTTCATTCCAGTATGATTCAATCAAGGTATTATATATAACCTTAATTATCTATGTTATTATTCAAATAATTAGGATTAGTTAACGTAAAATTATGTGAAATTATTTTTTTTGTTGGAATATGGGGACTTAAGCCCCAAATAACACAACTAAAAATTGTAAGGGAACACGGTTGAAGATACATCTGCTAAAACAATGTTTGATTGCTCTCTCGTAACATGTGAGACCAATCAATGACGCCTCGATCCTTTGAGATCAAAATCCTTAATGTAATGTTTAAGATGATAACTAGAGTAAAATTATAAAATTAATTGTGTCTTTGTTATTTTTATAATAACAATTAATGTTATTATAATTTAAAACAAAATTAATTTTAATTTCATATGTAAGAATTGTAAATATATTTTTTAAAATATTATTACTTATTGAAAATTAGACATTTAAATGATTATAAAGAAAAGAAAAGAAATTCAACCCTTTCAATAGGTTTGGGTTAGCAAGAAGCTACAAAAAATAACAACAAAAACACCTTAATTTAAGTGTTGTCCATAATTGAAAAAAAAAGTGGAATGCATTAAATGGCTAGATAATTCGACCTCCCAAAATTCTTAAGAGTGCGTTTGGATAGAGAATTTTAACCGAGGAAAATAATTTATCAAAGAATTTGAATTTCTGTAATTTAGAATTCATTGTTTGGATGCTTTTTATGAGAATTTAAAATTTTGGAATTTTAAAACAAAATTTTAAACAACTAAAAATTTAGAATTTCAATTTCCTTCTAAAAGGTGAGAAATTAAAATTCTTTTCTTCTAGTCTTCTCCGTCTGAGCTCCTAAAATATCAATCGGATGTGAATATAGAGAAACACGTATAAGTAGCACATCAACTATATTTTCTTTTTTTTCATTCTCATAATTTTAATTTTTTTTATTCAAACACAAAATTTTGAAAATAAAAGAATTTCAATTGAAGTATTTAAAATTCTTAAAATTTAAAATTTCTCAAAATTTTAAATTTCTCCATCCAAACACAAAGTGAATGAATACACGCCATTCTTGGAGCAAGAACTAATAAATAGACACATCATGCATGCACCTCAAAAACGTTTGAAGTCCTCGAAAAGGAATTCGGGTTAGAAGAATTCTAAGGTTGTGAGCCACGACACTTCTCTTCCAATATCCCGAGTTCTATAGAAAAAGAAACAATCCAAGTTGTTGCAAGTTCAAAGGTCTTTTCAAAACATTGTTGTTGTTGTTAATTAGCCATATGAGTTGCTAGTTTGAACTTTGATACAACTCTTCCCTTCTGCATTTTCAGGCACTCTCTCTTCATCTACAATGGAGCCATCAGAGGACACCATCATTGAAATCAAAGAAGAACAACTCATGGTTTCTCCATTATCCGGTGAAAACCCAATTCACACAACTGCTTATTTCATCAAACCTTGCATGGAAGAATCAGCATTATGCCTTCCACATTTCATGTTATCTTCTGGAACACTAACATTTCCAATTCCAACCATGAAAAGATTCCACTAGAAGTGAGATACAATGGATGGCATTACCCACATGAAAATTGGAAAGCATGGGTCAAACAAATGCATCACAAGTATGAACATGTGTGGATAGAAGCTGGGATAGACCAAGCAATCAAAGCTTCAACTTTTCAAATCCGTAGGAATGATGAGTTGATTCTTGAGCCTGCACAAAGGTGGTGTTCAAAGACCAACACGTTTGTGTTTCCTTGCGGAGAAGCAACCATAACATTGGAGGATATGAAGGTTTGTTGAAGGTATTCTGTTGTGGGAGCTCCTATTTCCAGCACTCTTGAGAGTGATGAGGAAAACGAAATAGAACAATAATTGCTTGCGGTGTTTAGAATGTTTTTCAGTTCTAAGGCCAAAAGGGCAGATCATACGCCACGGATGAACATTTCATGAGTAACGAGAGCCGAGTGGAGCACGAGGGGTTCTTGTCTTTGTGGTTGTCGAGGTTTGTTTTTCCTCCTAAATCATACAACGCCATTTCGAAAAATGTTTTCCCTATTGCGGTACATCTAGCTAGAGGGAGTAAAATCGCTCTTGCACCAGCTGTTTTAGCAGGCATTTATAGGGATTTGAGATTGTTGAACAACAAGATCAGAACAGCCACAAAAGTGGAGGTTGGAGTTAAATTATGGACTCCATTTCAGTTGGCCCAAGTTTGGGCTTTGGAGAGATTTCCATTGCTTCACTCGCGTCTTCCTCATGGAATTCGACAAGGCAAACTCATGGTGGCTAAATGGCACAAGGTGAAAATGTTGAAACATGACAGCTTCAAATTGATTTTGGATTCTCTTAGAGCTAGAAATGGTTTTATATGGCGTCCATATAAGAATTCTCCGCCCCTTGAGCTTTACAATGAAAAAGACATGTGGGCGTGCAATAATCCAAATTATTTTGATGAATTAGAATCCTTTGCTCGCTGCTTGAGGGTCTCGGTTGGTATGGAGTGTGTAGAACAGTATGGTGCAAATCGCATTGCTATGCAGTTCGGGATGGATCAGGATATTCCTGGTATGCTAACACATTCAATGCGAATCCTTGGATAAGTTATAGTCAACCAGTAATAGATAAAAATTTGTACACTGCATTACGTGCTTGGCATGCTTCCCGTGCTTGCCATCAGCCAAATGTTACCTCTGGGTACTATCATTGGTGGAATCAATCAAATCCAAGTAAGGAAGAAGACATACATGATGGATGTGTTGTAAGTAGTTCAGAACATTTGTTACAAACATTATCATCTGGGAAGAAAGAGGGTGGAGGATCTGATGATCCACCACCTGATTTTACTTCCAAGTTTAAGAGAGAGCAAGAAGAAAATTTTGATGAAGTGGGAAAGTTGTCGATTATTATTTTATCCAGCGATTCCTATCTTTCTAGTGATGCTAGATGTTTTGGTGAAGATGTTGGAAATGGCGAGGCTTCGTCTATAGTCCTCTATATGTTGTTTCACCATCATCAAGGGTTGAAGGAGCAAGGAGTGTCAATGGCAATGACAATGGAGTCAAAATCAAGAATTCATTTTGTGACACCGATGATGTTAGGGACAAGGAAGGGGAAGATGCCAGCCATCGTATAGTTGGCATAGCTTCTAATTTTGAAAGTCGGATTGAGAAGCTTGAAAGAGTGATTGCTAAGCTTGAAGCAGCAAAAAATGGCCAAAGAGTTCAAAATACTGGAGTCAAAGCAAAGCCAAGTGCTCCTTAATTTGTAAATGCAGACCAAAAATCCTTTTTAGCCATTACAGAACATAGTTACTAAATCTAATTAAGTAGTAGTATAATATAAGTAGATTGCAAACTTGCTATGTACTGTTGCTTATTATCATGTGATGGCCCCTTTTTTTGGTACTTGTGGCAGTTGCCTTTATTTGTATTTTAGCAATAGTTATATCAAAGTCGCATATTTTAATTTATAGCATTTCATTGATTTTTTTTTATTTTTTAAAGGTTTGAATATGTTTTTATCTCTAAGTATTTGTTTTCTAATAAATTTTTGTTTTGGGATGAATCTCTAATAAACAATAATTTTATTTTTGATCTTTGATAATTATTTTTAGCTCCTAATAAATAAGTAAATTTTATGTTTCTTTCATGATAAATATTTTCCATTTGTTATTAATACAACTAAAACAAAATTTACTAATTTAATAAGAAACAAACACAATTTTTTAATTTATCAGGGATTAAAACAAAATATTAAAACTAAAAAATAAAAATGTTATTTTATGAGAAACTCAATACAAAATAAAAATTTATTAGGGAACAAAATAAAAATTGAATAATATTTAGGAATAAAAATATATTTAAACTTTATTTGTAATCATCAAAGTAACAATACAGTTTGAAACTTGTGTTTCATCATGTTATTCCAAAGCAAATTCAAATTATGTGCAGACTTGTATGGTGCTTTTTTTTTTTTAAAGAAAATTACTAATTTTATTTGTTGTATTAGACTACTAAATTCCAATAATGGAATTGAAATTTAATTTTAAATCCAAATCCATTTCCAGCTCAAGATTTTCTTAGTTATTATTCAAAGCCTCAGGCTTAACAGGGATTGTCTATGTTACAAGCTATTTTTGGCTAACAGCTAGCATACCAAATTGCATATTTCATTGTTTTGAAGTTTAGCTGTGTCCTTTGGTGCCTTGGCCAAATGGGGTAAGTTCATGGAACGAGGTGAGAAAGGAGAAACATGCGAATACAATGGATGTTCTTAACTAAAGTGTACTTATGACTTCTTCTTGTCCTCATACAGCTTTCTCTTTTATATAGTAGAATTTTTTTTTAAGAGAAATATTTCTGATTGGGCTTATCCTGCTTGAAGTAATGCTTTTATAATTCATTTTGTATCTGTTGTTGCTATTATAATGTCTTATACTGTAAATTTAAGAAGGCAGAATGTTTTCAATTTATATACTTCTAAACTTTGTATTTTTAAAAAATTACTTCTAAAGGAGCATTGCAGGTCTTATAACTTTCATTTGGTGTCTTTTCATTCCATTGATTAGTGTTGCTCTCTAATTGGACTCATTAAGAATATAAATATATCTGCTTAAAGCTCACTTTCTGATTATGTTACACATTTCTCTGTGAGCACCTCCTATTCCTAGTTATTTGCTGCTCCCTTCTCTGCCTAGCTTCTTTTCAGATTAGATATGATAATAATCATTATAGAAATTCAAACAAACTATCTTATTTTGTCACTGAATATCCTTAATTTGAAGCTTCCATTCAATACAAAATTTCTGCGCATTGTGTGTGTATTGGAGTACAAAATTGCAAAATCTATGTAATATTAATTCCATTATTAGCTTTCGGTGGGTATTATTGGTGAAAATAAGAAAAGGCTGATAAAATTTTAATTTCATCAACTAAAAGAAATAACGGCCATCCATATGTAATATTTTGTAGTATCATATTTGAGTAAAGGAATATGTTATATGTAATAAAATATATCGTCTTGAATGAAATTGTACGTGCATTATTTTTTTAATATATATAAAATATGTTTATAATATTTATACATAAAATTTCTAACTATTGTTTCGCCTTTGCACTCATAAAATATGAGAAATGATGCTAAAGTTTTTAACGAAATAAATAAACCTAAATAAGGTGCATATAAATTTTGTCCACTATCTTTTTAAAACTCCTACTGTTATAGTAAAATAAAAAACAACACTTTAATTTAAGCGCCGTCCTAATTAGTCAAAAAGACATAAATGAAACATTAAACGGCTACAGATAATTCGAGTCCCCAAAATTCTTAAGTAAATACGAGGCGTCATCCTTTGACCAAGAACTAAAATAGTGACACAATATCATGCAATGCATGCTCCTCAAAAACGTTAATAGAAGTTCACACTGTTTTGCAAAAGAAAGAAAACCTTGGAATCAGATATTCAAGCCTACCCTCGTCGCAAATTTTTACACTCTTTATCCTCAATTTTTACCATTCCATTCTTCACAAATTTTCTGAGGTAACTCTAATGTTTAGTTTGTAAAACCTTTCAAGCATTTCATGGCTTCGTGACCTTTATCTACACTCTTTATGATGACTGTCATATCTAATCTGAAAGGCTTGGAGGAGAAGGGAGCACTTACCCTCAAGTGCTCTATTCTTAACTTACAGTGCTACCTTTTGGACATTATTGAAGGTAACGGTGCTACCTTTTCACCCAAGGGTGGTCCTCTAAATTACATCATTTAATTTACACCCTTAAGTTCATTATGTTAGATAAAGTCAAGTACTTGACACTTTTGAACCTGGTCATTACCTACAACTGTTTCAGCTTAGAGTTGGTAGTAGAATTTAATTAGAGAAATGAGAGAAACGTAAAGAAGAAAAGACTGTGGTTGGTTAATTGAATGAAATAACTCAGAATAACTAGGAACAAGATATGCTAAAAAAGAAATGAAGTTGAACTGAATCAGGAAGCAAGCTTTAAGCAGATATTTATATTATAAAAAAGTCCAATTAGAGAGAAGCACTCATCTAAAACAGACAAAAAAAGAGTCCAGTTAGAGAGCAACACTCATCTAAACCAGAGAAAGAGTCCAATTAGAGAGCAATACTCATCTAAACCAGAAAAAGGCACCAAAGTTATAGGATGTGCAATAAACTTTAAATAAAAGTTTTAGAAGTATATAAAATGAAAACATTCTTCCTATATAATTTTACAGGATAAGACATTATAATAGCAACAACAAATACAAAGTGAATTATAGAAGCCTTACTTCAAGCAGGACAAACCCAATAAAAAAAATTCACTTATAAATTTTTCTGCTTAATGAAAGAGATAACCATATGATGACAAGAAGGATCATACATTACCATAAGACCACCAATTGCTTCTTCATATTGTTACTTTGATCAAGAGAAATGTCAATGAATTAATATAAATTCAAATGTCACTTTAATATAACTATTGCTAATTCCCAAGTACAAATAAAGGCAACTACCACTGGTTGAACCAAAAAAGGGGACCATCACATGATAAAAGGCAGAAATACATAGCAAGTTTGTAATCTACTTGTTCTATAGTACTGCTTAGATTTAGGAAATATGTTCTGTAGTGGCAAAAAATGACTCATGGTCTGAATTTACAAATCAAGGAGGACTACAACACTATGGATATGCTTTGAATCCTATATTTTGAACTTTGTGGCCAAACTTTGCTGCTTTAAGCTTAACAATCACTCTTTAAGCTTAGCAATCACTCTTTCAAGCTTCCCGAACTGGCTTTCAAGATTAAAAGCTATGTTTGCTATATGAATGCCAACATGTTCCCCTTTCTTGTCATTAACATCATTTCTATCACAAAATGAATTCTCAATTTTGACTTCGTTCCCATTTTCCTTGACACTTTGTTAGAGTCACTGGTTTACTTGAATTTGAAGACAACAGGCCTCCTGGAAATAAGTAAGGAAATTCTTCTCTATCCTTCTTTATTCATTCATTCAGCATATATATAGCAGAGTTCCAATACGTACATTGGTCCTCTGTCAATACAATGAGAAGATTAAGGAAAAGGACAAGACTAACGGTATGCCAGCTCATGATCTATCAATTCTAACAAACTCAGATTCTGCTAACAAATTCAGAATCTGCTAACAAACTATATTCCTAGTCCTTGAAACGCTACAGGTTTGTTAATGGTCCTCTTGGGCCTGCTGTAATTGATTTCTTCCTCCCTTAGGCATGCTAAGTTGTTGCTATTTGTAGTCTCAGTGTGGTTAGTCACACTAACACACGTATTGCTCCTTCAACACTTGCTGATGGAAAAACATCCAATAGAGGACTAGACAAAGCCTTGCCATTTCCAACTTCTTCCTCACCAAGACATCTAACTCATCAGAAGAATCAGATAATTGAATAATTGACACTTTTCCCTCTTCATCAAAATCCTCTTGTTCTGTGTTAATCTTGGAAGTAAAACTAGGTGGTGGGCCATAAAATCCTCCGCTCTCTTTCTTCACAGATGATGATGTCGGTAACAAATGTTCTGAGCTCCTTTCAAAATAATGATCATGCATGTCTCTTTCCTTGGATTTGATTGCTTCCACATAATGCAGGCACATAATGCAGTGTACAAATTTGTATCCATTACTGGCTGACTATAACCTATCAAAGGATTATCATTGCAATGCACTAACATACTAGGAATGTCTTGATCCATCCTGAATTGCATAGCAACACGATTTGGCGAGTACCGTTCTATACACTTCGTACCCACCAACTCTAAGACCCTCAAGCAATGAGCAAAGGATTCTAATTCATCATAAAAATTGGGATTATTGCATACCCACTTGTCATTTTCATTGTAAAGCTGGAGAGCTGGAGAATTATCATATGGGCGCCAAATGTATCCATTTCCAGCTCTAACAGAGTCCAAAATCAGTTTCAAGTTGTCACCTTTCTACATTTTCACGACGTGCCATTTAGCCATCAAAAGTTGGCCTTGCTCAATTACACGAGGGCACGACTGTAGAGCCAGAAATGTCTCCAATGCCTAAACTTGAACCAACTGAAAAGGAGCCCACAATGTAACTTCCAACTCCACTGTCGCCACAATTCTAATTTTGTTATTCAACAAACTCAAATCCCTGTAGATGCTGGCTAAGACAGCAATAGCAAGACCTAGCTTAGTCCCTCTTGCCAAATGTATGGCAATAGGAGAAACACTTATCAAAATTGTTCTATATGATCTACCATGGAAAACAAACCTCGACAACCACAACGACAAGATGGCCTCATGCTCCACTAGGCTCTCATTACTCATGAAGTGCTTCATCCGTGGATTATGATCAGCCCTTTTGGCCTTAGATTTGAAAAACATCCTAAAAGCACGGATAAGTTCTTGTTCTATTTCCTTTTCCGCATTACTCACAAGAGGGCTAGAAATAGGTGCTCCCTTAACAAAATACCGCCAACAAACCTTCATTTCCTCCAATATTATAGTTGCTTCTCCCCATGGAAACACAAACGCATTGGTCTTTGAGCACCACCTTTGTGCAAGCTCAATGATCAACTCATCATTCCTACGGATTTGAAAAGTTAAAGCTTTGATTGCTTGGTCTATCCCAGCTTTCATCCACACATCTTCATACTTGTGTTGGATTTTGATGGACCCATGTGCTCCATTCTTCATGTGGGTAATGCCATCCATTGTATCTTACTTCAAGCAACTTTTCATGGTCTGAATTGACAGAGGCTGTTCTTTTTCTTCCAGAGGAGAACATGAAATAGGGAAGAATCGATGACGGGTCTTCATTATATTATACTTAATGATTCTCTTGATTTTATCAATTAGGAAGAAAGTATGTGAAGGAATGTATTAAAAAATACGTTCTTAACATTTTTCATCTTCAATTTATACTATATTTCTTCCGTTACAATGTCTTGGAATTAAAAAGAGTTTAATATCTATGTTCTTACGATATAAAACAATTATTTAATTATAAATTATCATTTGAATTTGAATTATTTTAATATAATTATTTTAAAAGTCAACGAATTTATTATACATAATTGAATAATTATGTGAAACTGTTTTTACTATCACGATATAATCTCTCTTTTTCTCTTATATATATATATATATATATATATATATGATAAATTATTAATTGATGTTTTTGAATTTTAAAGGAGATATTAAATTTTTTTTAAAATTTATCTTAAATAAATTATATTATATCAATATAATGATTTTTTAGTAAGTTAAAATATGTTTTTCGTCTCTCTAAATATACCAAAATTCATATTTCATCCTTGTCAAATTTTTTGTCCCTATAAAATTATAATGTGCTACATTTTGTCCTAGTGGTAAAGTTGGATGGATCCAAACCTACATGTCAAATGTCTGCCCACTAAAATCTGGACACGTGTAGCTTTGTTTTTCTTCCCTTTTTCTTTCTCCCATGTTGTGCTCCTTCCTATGATCTTGTCTCACCTTGGCTTCAATGAACTAGTAATGATGATGCCTTCTCTCTTCGATGCTACAAACCATCGATTCTACCACTTGGAATGGTCCTTCTGCTATCTTCGCTCCCTTCAATGCCTCTCTTTGTCGTTATGAACCTCTTTTGCGAACACCTGTAACACCTGACACAAATTACAACTCAAGTTGACAAAGGAGACTCTATGTTGTATCATCTATGCATGTATGTATTTAATTGCAGTGATTATATGTTTTTAATTCTTATTTTCATGCTTATCACATACATACATACATACATATATACATACATACATGTGATTAGTTTAGTGAAGCTTGACAGAGAAATAAAAACTATTTGAACTATATTTTCATCAGTGCAAGAATTGAACTGCGCACTAAGTCGCATTGTAATTTATCTCTATGTGAAATTTACTCTGAGTACACATATCCATAGGGAGATTAGTACAATAATCTAGGATGTCAACACATTAATCAAGATGTTTAAGATAAGATTTACCAGTTTGGCAAAAAATAGTTTTTATCATTTTTTCCTATGTCTACTTTAGCCATTTTTGGTTAAAATTTCAAAAGCAAAACCACCCACTTATGGCAAGCTTGTGCATGTTAACCATGGTCATCAAAGGGGTCATTCATGCTTGTCAATTGAGCTTATCACTAGCCTTATCCCATTAACTCATCATTAACCTCATTCTTCTTCCTTTTGAACGAGACCTTCAAGGGAGGAGAGACCACCATTTTTCTTCTTCTTCCAAGCTTTATACTAGTGTTCTTGAGACTTCTTCTCTCAAAGCTTTGGTAAGAAGCTCTTAAACCTCTATTTTCTTCTTATTTCTCCTTCATTTTCGTGCAAAACTCTTATTTTTGGTTCCAAAATTTCATTTTTCATTCTTAGAAGTTTGAGACATAAAGGACCTGAGCTCTTTGTTTATCTGAGTCATTTCGTGTAACTTCATTCAAGGTAAGGTGGGTCTTTCCAATTTTTTAACCCTAACCTTGTTGTCTTTGGAAACTAGGCTTCATTGTATGTTGTTTTGATGTTCAAATATTCATAGCTACTGCCTTGGCTGACAAAATAAAGGATATGTTGTTTTTATGGAAATTTTAAGGTTAAAAATAAGTTTTTTGGATGATAAAACTTTGGGTTATCCTTAAATTTCTCTTAAATCAGAGTTTTCTAGCAAAAGTTATGAATAAAACAAGTTCAAGGACACTTTGTAGAATATAAATCTGTCATGAAATTGAACTGATTATTGTAGTTGCATGGACTGTTTCTTAAAGTTTTGACCTCAAAAATGAGTTTGTTAGATGTGAAAATGCAAGGTAGCATATAATATTTATGAAAACCCATTTTCGGAACACCTAGAACACTAAAAATAAGTTAGGAGCAAAACTTTGTAAAATGAGTGGCAAAGTAATTTTAGACAATTGACATATTAACATTGGGATCCGTGCCTCTGGATAAGTTACCTTAGAATTATTTATTTTGTGAACTATTTATTTAATTGCTCTATAAATGCTAAGATAAACTACAAGATCTGATGACTGATGTCTGTTCTGGAAATTGTTATGATTCTCTATTGATAAAATTTTTGAGATGCATGGATGTATAATTATTATTATTATCGGTGAATGATAATACCGTCTGAGTGTGAACTCTGACAAATTACATCTATGGTGTGCAAATTTATATTTTGATACAAATATATGTATATTGTTATTTTATTTGTACGTGCTGTGGTTTGGGTTTGGGGGTGTCCGACCCTCGGCATATTGTTTGTTATGATTGTAAGATGACTATAATTATAGTCATTATGTTGTCTGATTGTTTTGTGTGATAAGTGGTTTATACCGCTTAAAGGGCCACAATTAGTTTCCTGAGAGTAGTATGTTTGCATGATCCTTGTCTCTCTTTCTTGTTTGTTTGTTTGTGTACATTTGTTGATGCACGTGACATGAGGGCTACACACACAATGCAATGGCAGAAGTCAAGAGGATTGGATTGAGAGTAAGGAACCAATGGTTCTATTTTCTTTTGTGAGAAAGTGAGATTATGTTAAGAAAGTGGATGATGGATAGGGATACACTAGGGTATAGTAGGCGAAGAGGTTCGAAGAACCTAGTGGAATTAGTTAGTGGTGACTATTCGACATTTTAATTTGTGCACTCATTTGGAGTGAGTAACTCACAGGCCTCACTTTGCTACTCCTGATGGGCTCTGAGATTATGCTTTTGATCAACGTTAAATGTATCAATATGTGGTGATCACTCCCTACTGTAATTCACATAAATGTATAAGACCATCAAGACCTGGGAGGATTGGTGGTAGAGGTTGATCCCTAATAGGTGAGAAGTGTGTTAATAACACACTTAGGATCTCGAGAGTGTTGTTTGCTTGGAGAAACCACACATAGTGGTTAATTAGGTTGCTTGTTGTCTTTGATCGACTACTATGTGTTTGTGGCATTTGAGGAGTGAAGGGCTCACCCTTACAACCAACAACTTTAAGGTTCAGGAGATGTAGAGGAAGTCGCACCCTCTGCGAGCTTGGCATAGTAGATAGACAAAAAGAGTATGGTCGTGTTGGGATACACATACGTCACTTTACACGTATCACACTCTGGTGCACATGGTGCCAACAGATAGAACAAATGCTACGCCCATCACCATCAAACACTCTAGATACTGCTACATTCCTCGGAGATTTATGTCTTGTCTGCAACTGGAGTGGTTTGAAGACATTAATTTTTTATCTAGGCATGAAAGTGTCTCACGATACTCAAGAATTCATAATGACCCCAGTGAGGTTTGATGCAAGAGGTAATGTCCTAAATTGGAGATTCGAGTTGGTAAGTCTCATGCACTGAGGACTGGGAAGATCACCCTGATATGACACCTGAGGACGAGGAAGAGTATCGTGAACTTCTACAAGACTTGGAGCCTTCGTTTGAGAGGGAGGATTGATTACCTTCCTATGTCTATACCTTAGGCGTAGTTCAGTACTTTTAGTCGGGTGGTGATCTACTTTGATCTTAAGATCCTTTTTGATATTTTGATGTATTTTGTGGGACGAGATCTTCATTGTAAATGTTTTTTTATGTAGCAGGCGTAATCCGATTGTTTGCTTTATTTATTTGGGTTATATCCTAATTTCTTCTACCATAACACTATTTATTTGCTTTATTTATGTACAGAGATTTTGTATTATAAATTTGCATTCATTTATCTATGGATTTAATTGTGACGTGAAAACTTAACATTTTTCAAGTAACACACTCTTTTTTTTTTACTTTATTTGATTTTATCCTTCTTATAGAAAAAATTAATGAGATATTTTGCCAACTTAGTAATAGAAATTAAAAGTTAATGACACATATTTTACAATATTTATTATTTAAATAGTTTTTGAAATAACATTTTAGAAAAAGAATTTAAGATGTTACAACACCCACCTCTGACACCACCACCAGCCAACAAAATCCGCCCCATAAACCATCATTTTTGTGCATATTCAAACCCAAATCTACCAAATTTGAGCCCTTGTACCACCTTCTGTGACCCAAACACAACATGTTGCCTTCACACCAACTTCGATTCTTTGTGCCACCTTCGTGCCCCATCACCCACCTCCGACCACCACCACTGTCCAAATCCGACAATCACCATGTAAATTTTGACTTCCTTCATGCTCCTATTTTGATTTTGTTGTATGTTTTGCTTGATCAAATTATTGCATTTCATTGTTGTGCTCGTACTTTTCTTTTTGGATCCAAGACAACCTCAATGTTGTGGGAAGAATGTTTGATTCTTGCCTTTTTTTTTTACAATATGTGACGGTTGTGGGAAGAAGGTTTGATTCTTGCCTTTTTTTTTTTACAATATGTGACGGTTTTAAATCGTCAGAAATTTGTTTTGATTGTTATATTTTTTTTGAATTTTTTTTTTAGTAATTTGAGACTGTTTTTAATCCCTAGTTAAAATTTAAATTTAAAAAATATCATATAAATTTATAGATTTCTAGTCATTCAAACCTAACTTAAGTAAAAAAATAACATATTATAATTTTATTGGGACAAAAAACATACAAATTTTTTTCATGAAAAAAATATATATCTTAACCTTTTAAGTACTATATCTATCAGTTTTCAACCATTATTAATCGATCGATATTTATAAATGATAGTAATTTATTTATTATTATTCTTAATATGCGTATAATTTTTTATTATCCGTCATTTTAAATGGAGTCAAATGGTCCATAAAAAATAATTTAGTCAAAATGTCAAATATCCCCTCCTGACCTAAACACATTATAAGCAAAATTAATAAAATTTTACGTTAGTTAAAAAAATTAATTATACTATTTGTATTTAAAAAATAAACATTTTTCTTCTAAAGAGTATCTTGATATCATGAAGATAATCGTTGAAAAAAATCTCTATTAATTGAAGGATAATTAAATATGAATGGAAGTAGTTCAAATTTAGAATTTAATGATTATGCGTTAACAATTTAAAATAAGTTTATATACATTTAATAAAAAATCATGGTTGAGATAGTGTAAAACTATTTTATATTTTTAATGTATAACTATCTCTTCTAAAATTTACTTAAAACTGAGTTTAATTTTTTTTTCTTATATTTATTTGAAGAGAGTAATCAATTTCCATTATAACAATGAATTTATGCGACAGGTTACATAAATAAACCAAGGGAATCCACATTATTTGTATTGAAGAAAGGGAACAGCACAAGAATCGTATTTTTTAGTTACATTGAACAAAATTGTAAGTCAACAATGTAGTTTTTGTTTTTGTTTTTTTCTTTGCCAACTTCACAACAAGTCTAATTTTAGAATTGAGTCCTAATCATGCTCACAATGTTTTCAAATTTTTTTCCCTCCTTTTCATCTTAAATACATGAGCTAAAATATCTCAATCTTTTCTTAGTTTAATTATTTCCAAGGAACTAATTGAATTAATAAGAGAATTAAAGAAGCCAATATGAAATTAAGAAATGGAACAATTAAAATTTAAATACAGTATTTGTGAGACACTCGATAAAGAAAATGCTTATAAAAAAGGTACAAAACTAAGATGTAATTCAATAAGTATGTTGGTGTTGTATTTCAATTAAATTTAAAGTTTGAATCTATCTGTCAGTGAAAGTTGACAAGGATATGATTGTAATGACCTATAGAATCTTGATCTGCTTATTCATTAATCATCTCTTGATTAATCTCTATCATTTAAATTTTGACCTAGCTCTTTTGCAATGCGCCTTGATGTCTGATGCAATGCAAATATCTTTCCCTGAATTAACCACAAGTAATCTAGAATAAGTATAAATGATGTATAGTAATGAGAGCTGTCAAATGATGGCATCTCTTGGTTTATTGTTGTACCTCCTGAATTCCCTTCTATATAAAGATGACTGACATGGAATTGCACGAGTTCATGGTTGATTCGTGATAATTCTTCTGCCACATTATTTTAGTTTTTTCCCTATGAGTACTTGAGTAGATATCAAGAATGAGTTTTGATATCGTGTAAAAATTTCTCGGAAATTAATATATAACATATATTATTAATAATTACTGAGACTTTAAACAAGTTAATGATCTTATATATGTGTAGTATATTTTGATTATTTATTTCAAAATGTTAATTTTTTTGTGCTTATAAAAATGGATATTTATATTGATAGAAAATTCAAAAGGCTAATTTAAACAAATCAATGACATTTTCATCATTAATTTAAAAAATCTTTTTTTTAAATTGATTTAGTGCTTATAAAACATAGATATTTATTTTGATTTTGATTCAACTTATCATTTTGACTTGGTCTCACACACTATTTTTCTCTTTATAAATATCTATTCTTGAAAAAGCTTTTTAAGACTCACTTTGTCTCCTTCATTTCTTTTTATTTTTCTCTGACTTATATAATGAATAAATCTTGCTATTGTGTAATTTTTTTAAAAGAAATTAATATACATCACATACCATTAAGAATTACCTTAAGCCTCTAAATAAGTCAATGACCTTGTATATGTTCTGTAAAATTTTATTGGATATTTCAAAAAGTTAATTTAGTACTTATTAAAATACGATATTAATTTTGATTGAATATTTTAAAAGGTTAATTTATATAAGTCAATGACCTTCTCATAATTAATTTAATTTTAAAAAAAAATTAATTTAGCGCTTATAAAAAATGCATAATTATTTTGACTTGGTCTTACTATTTTTTCTTTTAGTGTTTGAGTTCATGTCAAGAATAAATCTCACTCTCATGAAAAAATTTCAAAATATATATATAATGCATACAATTAAGAATTACCTTCAGACTTAAACAAGTCAATGATCATGTATGTGTTGTATATTTTGATTGGATATTTCAAAAGGTTAATTTAGTGTTTATCAAAAATAGATTAATTTGTTTGAATATTTTAAAAGATTAATTTCAAAAATTCAATGACCTTCTCATAATTAATATAAAAAATGTTTTTGAAATTAATTTATCATTTATTAAAAATAGATATTTATTTTGACTTTGACTCACCTTATCATTTTGACTTGTATTTTTCCTTTAAAAATATATATTGTTCAAAAAAAATTCAAGACCCAGTTTCTTCCATATTTTCTTTAGTTTTTTCTCTGAGTTCTTGAGTTGATATTAAGAATAAATTTTACTATTGCATAAAAATTACAAGGAAATATACAATGCACACCATTAAGAATTACCTTGAGACTTTAAACAAGTCAATGACCTAGTGTGTGTTATATACTTTGATTGGATATTTCAATAGGTTAATTTAGTACTTATAAAAAATATATTTATTTTGATTGAATATTTTAAAAGGTTAATTTTAAAAAGTCAATGACCTTTTTTCTCATTATTAATTTAAAAAATGTTTTTGAAATTAATTTAGTTTTTATAAAAGTTAGATATATATTTTGACTTGCACTCATCTTATCCTTTTGACTTGGTCTCACACACACACACACACTATATATATATATATATATATATATATATATATATTCTTGAAAAGTAACCTAAGACTCACTATTTCCCATATTTTTGAAAAATAATTTTGAAAGCATATCATGCCTTTTAAGGGAATATAAATATGAGCTATGCATGTTCAATATTTCATATCTGTTGAAAATGTTTTGTTTTGCTATATTTCTCATTTAATATATCGTGACTAACATCTCAATAAAATTTACAGATTATTCCTGTGTGCAACTCTCCTTTGAAAAAATACTTTATGATGGAGGGTACGGTTTTCATTATAAATCTCTAGGTATGTCACTTTTTTCTTCTTCTTAGTTAGTACCTATACATTAATCAAGTTTGACAACATCTCCTAACTTCTAGAGTGAATGAAGTTATCTTTGCTATTTTAAGAGGTGGAGACCTCTTATTTTATATTTTTTTTGCTGATTAAATTTTATTAGTTAAAGAAAAAAATGTTTAAAGTGTTACTTTTTCTTTAAGGGAACAATAATGTTATTGAAGTTCCAATTATTAGATTAGCAATTGAAATTTCACAATATAAAATTTTCTCTTATGAGCCACCAAACGTGTCAACTCGCATGAGGTAGAGATTTGCCACCCATAATGGTTCTACTTGACACATACTTGATTGTCTCCAATGGAGGGTACATGTGATCTATAAAAAAAATATTTTATGACAAAAATGGGTTGTTGTGGCCCAAAGGGTCAACTAATACATTAGCTTGAGGTCTGAAGAGTTTATACTAGGAAGAGTAGAAGGAGGAAATGGTAGAATGTTGACTTGGCAAAGAGAAAAATAAAAGGATGGAGTTTTATTTAACCACTATAATTAAGACCTTTGGTATTTTTATAGGACTTCGAGGTATCCCTATGACCTTCAATCTTTTGGACCGACTATGAAACTTATTTTTAGTCTAGGTTTAATCACACTCAACGCTCACCGCTTGTTTCCAAAGGTGTGTTTTATGGGAATCGAATTCAAGTTTGTCCCATGTTCATGTGTTGTGAACTGAACCACTCATTAGGCAAATAAAGGAAAATAAATTTGAATATAATGGGTAAGAGGTTTGTATGGATGGTAAGGGGGATGATTTTGACGATGGTAGATAGATGAATAATAGCCATGGTATTTGGATGAAGAGGGGAAGTCATAGGATTCAAGACATGAAAAAGTAGAATCAAAGTAGGAATTCTTTTAGGGTTTGTTTTAATTGTTATCCCTTTTTTGCCCTTATGTCCTAATACACAAAAGATCAATATGTCTATCAGATACACTAGTAGTATTTAATTTATTTTTCATTTTTTTAAAATTAAACTGATAAATTGGACTAGATACTTTTTTAAAAAAAATTAAACTTTTAAGAAATTAAGCACCTTATTAATTTATTAAAAAAATAAAAAATAACTTTAAAAAATGGGTTTTTTTTTGTTTTCTTTCTCTTTTCTGCCCACTCCCCCCTCTCTCTGTATATATATATATTAGAAAGCCAAATCAATAAATAAATATATGAATTTTGATTGAAAAAAATGACAAATAGGTATTTAAGTTAGTAAACATATATCAATACAAAAGAAAAACCATCTCTATTTATATATAAGATTGAGCTTTTGTTTTCTTCTATCAAGTGCTTATTAGAACCTAATTTTGCATGTTGGTCATCATGAAAGAAGAAATCTCTTTGCTCTATAGCCTTTGAAAATATAGAACTAGCTACATTTTCTTCCTTATAGACTCTAAACATAACTCAGATTTTAAGGTTGAATTCTTGAATCTGACACTTGAATATCCAAGTTCAACTCCAGAATTTAGTAGGTTGAAAATTGAGGAGAAGGAGTAAAGTCCAAGTATATAGTAATAAGATACATAAATTTTGGTTCTCTTAAGAGTCACCTTTTAGATTTTGATGATAAAAGTAATATATCTAATATTAAATTGATTTTCTCTCCCAATACTTTTTAGATAAATTTATTATTAAAGGTAGTAAACAAAACTAGATATCTTTTTTATTTTTTTAAAAGCTTTTATCATAATATTATTTATTAAAAATATTGTTATAATTTAACTTATAAATCTAAATATATTTTTTAAAAAGTTAATGATTAACTGTTTATTTGATTTATAGATTAGTATTATTGAAAGCGAATATTAATGTACACAATAATTTTTCCTTTCTCTAAATTTGTAGATTCCTATATGTAGAAGTATTCCTAAAATTTATTTTTTGTTAAATGCATATTTAAGAATGGGTGTGTGTGTGTGGAAAGGGGGGGGGGGGGGGGTCATTTTTTTAAAGAAATCCAGAAAAATGTTACTATTGAAACAAAAGAAAGATTTTTACTATCATATATAAAAAATTATTATTATAATATCATGTTGTATAGATAAAAAGTAACTACTTTTTTTATTTTTTTAAAATCACAAAAGCGTTATTTTTACTATTGGAATAATGGTTAAATTCAAGAAAAGATGGAAATAGGTTAGGTTTTGTCAGGCCTTAGCCGGGCTTAGGTTATAAAAACATGATATAAGTATACAACATGTTTACTTGCCATAGGTCTTTTTTAAGTGCCCAACTGACTTGTTTTACATATAAGCCTAACTATTAGCCTTCAAGCCTATTTTAGATTCCACTTTGTGATAATTTAATACTCAAATATAAGTGAAAATATTTATGTTATACTTGAAAAAAATTAAGTTTAACTTTTTTATAATGCTATAAGCATATTTTTAAGTTCTATAATATGACATTTATGATTATTTTTTTAAACATATATTTTGCAATGACTTCTAATAAATAGAACATAAATTTATCTTTTAATGAAAACATATAAGTTTAAGTTTGACTCTTTATAGAAGTCAACATGTTCAACATTTAAAAAGATAAATAAATATAAAATTTTATTTATTTATGCTTTATTTAAATAGGATGATCTGTTACGCTTAAAAAGCATTGAAATGGCATAGAATATGATTTCTTTTCTAACTAAATAAGCTTTGATAAAAAAGGTGGCCTTTACTAAAAATAAAAGTTTTTGGCCTGCTTTATATATTTTGTAGAAATTAAAAGTTTGGCATGACCATTGGCCCTTATAAATGATCTAGTCTATTTTCACCTCTAAATGTAAGTGACTCAACAAAAGTAAAAAAAAGAAGAAGAAGAATTTGAACAGGTTAAGAAAAAAAAAATATCAAAATGAGCTGTTTGATTACGTGGGAAGTTAAAAAGTCTCATTTTTTATAATTAAAATAAAAAGTTCGCATTGTGTATTCATTTGAAGGTAATTACTAGTAAAAAATCATTTTCTTTAAATTTTTTATTAATTAAAGAAAAAATTTAGTTAAATTAAAAGACATCTTTCTATCATTGGTGAATGATAGTCAAGGGAATTAAATTTTCAAAAAAATATTTTTTCGTCAAGGGAGTTATTTAAAAAAAATGATTTGAAATTAAGTATCAAATATTTGCCTTATAATAATAATAATTATTATTATTCCTATTATTAAATGTAATTATTATACTTTTTTTTCCATTAAATGACAAAACAAAAAGTATAATAAGTATATTAATTACATTTGATAGTATATATTAATTAATTTATTATTATTATTATATGACACTTATTTAATATTTAATTTCAAATATTTTTTTTGAAAAAATACTTGACTAAATTTTTTTTTTCAAAAGTTAACTCCTTGATCATTCTTCATCAATGATAGAAAGATATCTTCGAAATTAACTAACATTTATATTCTAATTAATGAAAAATTTAATAAAATGATACTTTCACTAGTAATTACCTTGAAGTGAATACACAATAATGTGAAACATTTATTTTAATTGTTCAACTAATAGGATTTTCACTTCCGTATAAAACGAAACACTTTATTTCATATTTTATTTTTTCTCATTTGTTTCAAATTTATTTTTTTTGTTTAACTTTCTTGAGTCACTTGCATTTTGTTTAACGATTCTCCCCAATAGTAAAAATGGAATCATTTCTATAATTTTTGAAAAAAAAGTAGCTAGTTATTCTTTAGTGTTATACAACATGATATTATATATATATATATAGTAGAGTTATCCAGTTACTTTCTTTTCTGCCAATAGTTACAAAAATTATTTATTTCTTTAAAAAATGAATCCCACACCTCAAATGACTCAAATTCTTTCTTTAAAAATAGTAAAACCTTTTCGTCTTAGATATCCATCTAACATAAAATAGACTTTAGGGATACATCCACATATAAAAATGTACAAATTTAGACAAGGCAAAATTCTTAATCTTTGCTTTGAGTAATACTAATCTACAAATCACATAAGCATTTAATTATTTACTTTTTTTAAAAAAATTAATGAAAATATTTAGATTTATAAGTGAAATTATTTCAATATTTTTAATAAATGTATCTAATTATGACAAAGGCTTAAAAAACCATGCAAGAAAAAGTTCTATAGTTTTGTTTACTTTAATTATAAATTTAACAAAAAAAAGATTGGGGGAGAAAATAAATTTAATATTAAATGTTTTACTTTAATCTATAAATTCTGCAGCTAGATTTGGATACATTCAAGTGTCATATTCAAGGATTTAACCTCAAAATTTGAGTGAAATCAAGTTTTGGTAAGCACTCATCAATTGAAGAAAACAAAAGCTCATATACATAAATATATGAGTTTTATTTTGTATTGACATTTATCCTCATCAATAGATTTATATTATTTTTGTCATTTTCAACCAAAATTCATATATTTATTAATTTTCTTTTTTGAATTTTTACATATGCATAATCATCAAGATGTTATCACATGATTTAATGGTACGCATGTCTATGTTTTTTTGTTTGTTTGTTCATATAAATCCACTTATTATATTAACAAGTTGCAACTTTGATTGTCTTAAATACACCTAATATATTATTTGTTGAAATATATTTTTATAAAAAACAAATGAATATACGTTGGCAATAATAATTATCAAGTATGTTTGGCTTAACTTTTTTTTTAGTTTTAATGATACATTAAGTTAAAATTTAAAATAAAACTTTCTATATTTGGTTCAATTTTTTCTTTGAAATCATTATAAAGTTAATTAATAAAAGATCTGGAAAAAGAAAATAGAAATCATTATGTAGTTCAACTCAAGGAAAAGTTTGATTCAATTTTAAGGAAAAGTTAAAACTAAGAAAAAAAAAGTTGAATAAAGTATTACCTTAAAATTTTTTTGATATTTTTTACTTTAATTAAAATAAATTATCCAGGAAAGAGTAGGAGGAAAGAGCAGGAAGAAGGGCGAGATAGATAGAGAAAAGAAAAGCAAAGAGAGTGTGAGTGAGAAGTGGGTAGAGATGAGAAAGAAAAGAAAAATCCATTTTTGAAAGCCAATTTTTTATTTTCTTTTATAAAAAAAGCAGCTTAATTTTTTAATAGTTTTTCCAAAAATCGTATTTGGTCCAATTTGTCATTTAGTGAAAAAGGATTTTTTTTAAAAAAATACTAGTAGTGTATCTTATACACAAGTTGATCTTTTGTGTATTAGTATTCAAGGGAATAACAATAAAGAACAAACCCTAACAAGTGTAATTTGACATTTACTAGCGTATCTTATACACAATTTGATCTTTTGTGTAATTCACTATCACTTAGGTACTGAAAGTATCAAAATGTCATTTAGATCCCTAAAAGTGTAATTTGTCTATCACATATGCACTAAATTATTATCCCCTTTTAGGGATCAAAGTGGTACTTTATCCTTTTTTTAGTTATTATAAGTCTTCTCTAAAAAAAAGTGCAATGCAAGTTTTTGTGGTATACTATATGTATAAGTTATGTGAGTTCCATTGTGTTCAACGAGTTATTAGCTAACACTATAAATTTGTGGAGAAAGAAGTTGAAATCAAATCATATATGATCTATCCATTTTTATGCTTCATTTTATTTCTTTAATTAAAGAACGATATATAGATTTTTGGTATCAATAATGTTAGTTATTAATTTTTGTTAATAGAATAACTCCAAGTCACAATCTCTCCTTCTCCCTTCTTTCTTTACCATTAAGCCAACCTTATAATTCCTAGAATAATATATAGATTGGTAAAAAAAACACTAATTAGGATCACTGATTTAAATTTATGAAAATATGATTGCATAAAAAATTCAAGAGGAATTTGTAATTTCATACATTCGACCCGAATCACTTTGATGTCCAATATATTTACATAAATGATTATTAAAATGCATGTTTTTTCAAAAAGAGTTAATAAAATACTCCCTCTTGTCTCAAATATAAGAAGAAGAAAACATTTTCTTTATCTCAAATATAAGAAAATTTTAACTAATTTTACCTTATTTAATGCTATTATTTCTAAATATCTTTTATTTAATTGAGGTGTTAGTTTTAATAACTATTTCTTATCCTTGATACCAAATTCTAAAGAAGGATAAGTTGGAAAAATATTATTTTTTAATTAAAATTGATGCAATTAAATATAATTAACTAACTTTCTTAATTAATGTATCATATTTTTTTCCAGAGAGAGAGTATATATCTAATTTTATTATAATATACTCTCTTTGTCCTTATTTATAAGACATAATTGACTAAATTATACTTATTAAAAAAATTAATTAATTTAAGTATTAGTATTAAATTTATCTTTAATTATAATATTTTTTTTTCAAAATAGAAATCTATTCATCTTCTCCGGTCTTTAAGAAGAGAGAAAATAACACTTCAAAGTATCATTCAAAATAGAAGCCTATTCATCTTTGAAGAAGAGTATTTTAGTAAAAAAATAATTAATCCACAGGAGAGATGAAATGACATCTTATAAAAATAAAATAAAAAATTATTGACTACATCTTATAAATAAGAACAAAAAGTACTAAAAGATGTAACTTATTTTCCTTTTAGAAAACAAAATACATTAACAAAAAAATTTATTTAATTTATTTTAAAACTTTTTAATACAGTAAAACAGCATTTTGATAAATTCAAGTATTCAACTGTATGTGATATATATATAATTATAAAAGACGCTCGATCTCCCTACTGTTCCCATTTAGTACAAAAGTAAAATGAGTTAGAATAGACCAAAATTAATATGGGTATACATCAATGTTATTCATAGGCAATACCGTCATAGCCTCATGATGGGAATCATTCATACAGCTCGTACAATTAGCAACAGTATAGCTTCATTTTTTCTTTTAAAATTTTAAGTTTAAATTTTCTGTACGATTAGTGAGGGTAGCTGGTATTGTTCACCATCCTGACAAACTCCTCAGCACTAACCTCACGATCATCTGCATATTTTACAGCCAAAAAACAGATATAACATCTCACAATGATGAAAATAAATTATACACTAATGGGAAAGCAAAAAAAAATAAAAAATGAGGCGCCTCTGCTATAACTGAACTGCGATTAAACCTATTCTAGCAAGCTTTAAAATACATTACGCAAAAGGTAATGTTTTCTTCCTTTTCATTTTAAGACTTCAGGCTGTGATATTTTCAATTCTATGGTAATATGTGTGATAAACAAACAGATAGTAAACATATGCAATGTCGAACAAATAAACAATTCAGAATTGATCACTAAATCTACAGTTAAAAAATAATGGCAAATATAATGTTCATTTACCATTTATTAAATAGAATTTGCCATCCAACGGACAAGAGTGTATAAAGAAGAAAACTGATAAATTATGTAACCTTTTTGAAATGTGAACACTCAGCTTCAATACAAGAGAGTCAAGGGATAATTATATAACATACTGTACAGTGAATCTGCATAAAGTAATTAATTGTGAATTGATTGCAGATTAGGAAATTCTAAATATAGAATAAGTTTCCTAAATATGGTTAGTTGTAATTTGGTTTATTTGTCAGATTAATTTGTGTCACTTAAAATAGATTAGTCTTCCAACAGCTTTCCATTATCAGTAGCACAATCATAGAGATCTGTTTCCAATGGCTCGACTCTTTATTTCCTTTTTCTGCATGATTGTCGTCCAACAGCTGATTATTGTTAATATCCTCCCTCAAACGAGGCCGAGGTTGAAGGCAAAGTTTGGTCCGAAAATGCATGAGAGTAGCTTTGGACACAGACTTAGTGAACAAATTAGCAACTTGATCATTGGTAGGAATGTGGTGAGTGACAAGATGGCCAAGAGCAACTCGTTCACAGACATAGTGATAATCTAATTCAATGTGCTTGCTGTGGGCATGGAATACTGGATTGATGGTCATGTGAAAAGCACTGAGATTATCATAGTATAACAGTGGAAGGGATGCAAGTGAAATGCGAAGGTGAGGGTTCATATCAGAAGGTCTTGCAAGAGAAAGGTAAGCCATGTGAGTTCAGCAGCAGTGTTTGCCATGGCCCTATATTCAGCTTCTGTGCTGGAGCGAGAAACTGTTGGTTGTTTCTTAGCACACCATGAGATAAGATTTCCTCCAAGATAGATACAATAATCGGTGGTGGAGTGTTGAGTGATGGGACAACCTACCCAATCTGCATTAGAAAAAGCAAAAAGATCAAGTGTGGTATTTGAAGTAAAGTGGAGACCTACATCAATAGTTCATTTGACATATTGTAATATACGATGGGCCATTTGTAAATGCATAATGGTAGGAGAATGCATAAATTGGGACACAAAATTAACACTGTATGAAATATCAGGGCAAGTAAGGGTGAGGTATTGTAAAGATCCAACAAGCCCACGAAAGTAACTTAGATCATCAATGGGAGTGTTATTGGACCTCATCATCATCTTAGCTTCAAGTGGTGTGCTCTTTGGTTTACAATCAACCTTGTTAGCTCGTTCAAGGATGGTAAGGGTATAATGTGATTAGGATAGATGAAGGTCATCAGTTTTCTGGAGTATTTCAATGCCAAGAAAGTGATGGAGAGGGCCCAAGTCCTTCATGGAAAATTCGGATTATAGAAGTTTAATGAAGTCGGAAACTAGAGTGGTAGTGGAACCTATGAGGAGTATATCATCTACATAAAGAAGAAGAATTAGTGATCCAATATTCGAGTGCCAAATAAATAAGGATGGATTAACCTTACTACAAAAGAAACCATATTTAAGAAGAAAAGAACTGAAATGATCAAACCAGGCGTGAGGTGCTTGTTTAAGGCCATAAAGAGCCTTTTGAAGCTTGCAAACATGGTTAGGGAATTGAGGGTCGGACATGCCAGGAGGTTTCTCCATGTATATGTTCTCAGAAAGCAAACCATGTAGAAACACATTTTTTACGTGAAGTTGCCGAATAGGCCAATTCTTAACAAGGGCTATAGTGATGATTAACCGAATGGTGCCTGGCTTGATTACAGGAGAAAATGTTTCAATATAATCTACTCCATTAACCTGATGATATCCCTTTGCAATAAGATGAGCTTTGAGCCAATCTAGGGACCCATTAGGTTTGAGTTTTGAATTGAAAACCCATTTAGAGCCAATAACATGCAAGTCACGAGTGCGAGGAACGAGTTCCCAAGTTTTATTTTTATGTAAAGCCTCAAGTTCTTCACACATGGAAGCCTTCCATCCAGAATGAGCTAATGCAGAGCTAATATTATATGGGTTGTGTGGAATGTCTGGAGATGACATAGTGATTAAGGCATACTTAGGATTAGGCTTTGTAATTCCGTGTTGTGAGCGAGTGACCATGGGATGAGTAGGTACAACATGTGGAAGTTGAGTTTGGATAGAAGAGGCAGATTCAAGTGGTTGTATTGAGGTAGGAGGCCCAAGCTCAAGGTCTGGCTCAATTGGTGAGTGTTGCGACTCAGGGTTCTTATGTTCAGACAATGAGGGTTGTTCTGGTTGACCAAAATATGCAATAGGAAGTTGTAAGGCAAGAGATTGCATTAAAGGATTTGAGCATGATGGAATGGAAGCAGAAGCTATTGTTATTGTTGTTAGGTCTGCACAAGAACTAGAGTTAGTATGAGGTAGCCAAGAATCAAATATGCTAACTACATGTTGTGTAGGAGAAGAAATCGTATGATGACGATTAGTCTTATATGGAAAGAATGACTCGTCAAAAAGCAACATGTCGTGAGATAAAAAATTTCTTACTAGAAGGATGAAAGCATTTATATCCTTTATGTATATCACTATATCCAACAAACACACAAGGAAGGGTTTTAGGGTCGAATTTGTTATGTCGTGTATCCTAAGTGTAAGGAAAAATTTAGAACCAAAGATACGTAGCGATGAATAGTTAAGGTGTGTACCATGTAGGACAAAGTAAGGAGTTTCAAAATTAAGAGAAGATGACGAAAGTCTATTAATAAGATAGACAACTGTAGTGAAAGCTTCAACCCATAGACATAAAGGTGCACCACTATGAAATAGCATAATCATACCTAATCGGCGTATTATTCTATGTCTCCTTTCAACCATACCTGTTTGTTCCGGTGTATATGGGCAATAAACTTGATGCATAACACCTGTTAAACGAAAATGAGTTGAAAGTTTGGAGTTGATGATTTCACCTCCTCCATTAGAATGAAAAACTTTGATTTCTTTGTTAAATTGCTTTTTAACATATTGTTCAAAAGATAGATAAGCATTAACAAAGTCAAATTGATAACTGCTAAATAATAGTGAATTAATAGTGGAAAATCGGTCTAAAATTAACTTAGAATTAATTATTTAGCAATTATTTATGCTTTAATTTGGAAAGATTTAATTAATTTCAAATTTTGATTGCAGATGTGAAAAAGGGAGGTACAACAACCAAAAAGGGGAAAAAATAAAGAAAAGAAGAAGAAAATCAGAAGAAGCCCAAGTCCAGCAAGGCGCTAAGCGCAAGACACGCGCTGAGCGCGAGGTTTCGCGCTCAGCGAGACTACGAAGGCCCAAGCCCAAGTTTACACCTATAAATAAGAGGGTCAGCCTAGGAAACAGACGACCACAGAACCCTCTCTCCTAGGGGTTTCATTTACTCCCTTTCTTTCTTTCACCCCTCCTCTCATTGTAAAGCCCTCATGACTATGAGAGGCTAATCCCCCTAGCTAGGGCCTGGCAGGCCTAAAAAGCCAATGATGTATGGAGCATTTCAAGAGTTATCAATAAAAAGAGGAATTACCTCTAGGTTCTTTATTTATTTACCGTTCTTTCTTTTTACATCCTGTATCTCTGAACTTGCTTTCTGTTAGGGTTTAGTCCACTCGGGAGAGGGTAAAGCCTAATTAGGGGTAAGGAATGAATACTTGAATCTGTTTTAAGGGTTAGACCAATCGGGAGAGGGTAACGCTTAAGAGAACACTAAAAGGAGGAAATTATCGGGTTATCTTTTAGAGGGTTTTTCTTCCAGTATCTTTTATCTGCTTTTCTTTCTTGCTTATTCTGCATCTCGGACTTTGTTTTCTGTTAGTCTTTAGGCCTCTCGGGAGAGGGTAAAGCCTAATTAGGGATAAGGAATGAATGCGTGAATCGGTTTTAAGGGTTAGGCCACTCGGGAGAGGGTAACGCTTAATAGAACAATTAAAGAAAGAAATCATTGGGTTAGCATGACTTAATGCCTCAATGCCCTTGCTTTAGCAAACATCTAGAATGTAATCTTAAAGCATCTTAGTTATTGAGTCTTCGCAAAGGGCATTTGGAAGATAGGTAATTAAGGTAGGCTTGTCATCATGAGGCATCAGGGGCAAGTAGATGGATAGATGTGGGGCAGAATTAGTTCACTGGTATTGATAACAGACAAATCCAGAATCCATATATCTAGGCTAATTAGACTTGTCAGGTTTTAGCGATTTTAATATATAGATTTTATTTCCTATTTTTATTGTTGGTTTTATCTTCTATTTTGATCTTTCAATCTTTTATCTTTTTCTTTTATCTTCTAATTTTATCTTTTAATATCTTATCTTTTCTTTTATCTTCTAATTTTATCTTTAAATATCTTATCTTTTCTTTACCTTATCTTCTATCTTTCTTTATCTTTTATTTTAAATTCTTATCTCTTGCTTTTAAATTGGGTTTGCATTAATCTAAGTACAAACAAAGTCCTTGTGGATTCGACACTCGGACTTCCGAGAACTTTACTACTTGTGACGATTTGGTACACTTGCCAACGTGTTAACAAGTTTTTGGCGTCGTTGCCGGGGACTTTGTTTTTCGTACTTGATTATTTGCATATTCCAATTTTAAAGCAATTAGTTTTCACTTTCTATTTTTTATTTTACTTTCTTTTTTTCTATTATTTTTTTAGTGCTTCATTTTATTTTTCAATTTTTTGTCTTTATTCATTCTTATTTTGTTTTTTATAAAAATAAAAAATAATTATTTTTTTTTAAAAAAATATTTAAGTTTAATTTTTATTCTGTGATAACGTGCACGGTAATTGTTTCTTTTGTGAACAGTGCACATTCCTTCTCTAGAGAACGCATCATGGCAGAAGATCGTCCAAAGAGGATGACGCTAGAGGATTACTCTAGTCCTATTATACCTCAATACTTCACCAGCATAGCCGTACCAGAGGTGCAGGCGGCCAACTTCTCATATCCATATTCCTTGATCCAGCTGATTCAAGGGAATCTATTTCACAGCCTACCAAGTGAAGATCCATTCGCACACCTGGCCACATACATCGACATTTGCAACACGGTGAAGATAGCCGGGGTTCCTGAAAATGCAACACGCCTCAATCTTTTCTCTTTTTCACTAGCAGGTAAAGCAAAATTATGGCTTCACTCGTTTAAGGGGAATAGCCTGCGGACATGGGAAGAAGTTGTAGAGAAATTCTTAAAGAAATACTTTCCAGAATCAAAGACTGTTGAGGGGAAGAGGGAAATCTCTTCCTTCCATCAATTTCTTGATGAATCCCTCAGTGAGGCACTCGACCGTTTCCACGGACTACTCAGGAAGATGCCTACACATGGATACAGTGAACCGGTGCAACTAAACATCTTCATAGATGGCCTACGACCACAATCAAAGCAATTACTAGATGCATCCGCGGGAGGGAAGATCAAGCTAAAGACACCGGAGGAGGCAATGGAACTCATAGAAAACATGGCAGCTAGTGATCACGCCATTCTTTGTGATCGCACATATGCACCAACAAAGAGAAGCCTTCTAGAACTCACCACTCAAGATGAAACCTTGGCTCAAAATAAGTTGTTGTCCCAACAAATAGAAGCCCTGACAGAGACCCTCAACAAGCTTCCACAGTAACTACGAGCGGTAAGTCCTTCTCACTTTTCTGTTATGCAGGTAGGGGGATGTCACATATGTGGAGGAACACATGAGTCAGACTTATGCATGGTCCAAGATGACATATCCAATGAAGTTAACTACATGGGCAGTCATAATCATCAAGGATTCCATCAAAGAGGACCACCAGGATTCTATCAGAGCGATAATTTTTTGCAGGACCACGATTGGAGATATTATCCAAGTAATAACTTCAACCAAGGGGGTTCACCCTATCAGCATCCTAGCCAGGGTTCGAGTCAGCAAGAGAAGCAATCTCTCAGTATAGAGGAAATGCTCTTAAGTTTCATCCAAGAGACAAAGGCAAACGCTTAGGAGACGAAGGCATTCATCCAGGCAAACGCTCAGGAGACAAGAGCATTCATCTAGGAGACGAGATCACATCAAAAGAGCACAGATGCAGCCATCAGAAACCTGGAGATACAAATAGGCCAACTAGCTGAGTCAATTGCTAAAAAGCCCACTGAAACCTTTGCGGTAAATGCTGAGATGAAGCCCAAAGAGGATTGCAAGGTAATTTTCACTGAGAGAGAAGAGGAAGAAAAGAAAACTGAGGAAGATGTGCGTGATGAGGAAGGAGAAAAGAAGGAAGAAACAGAAAGAAATGAGGAGAAAGCACAACAATGGGAGAAGTACTCACAAGTAGAAATTCAGCAAGAAAGTATTCTCCAAGTCAATACCCCTCCTCATCAACTGATTGTCAAGGAAGAAAGGCATGGAAAACATGAGAAAGCCTTAAGTGTCATTCTTTCCTTGATCGCTACCACTTCTCTTGCAATAATGTGGAAGGTGCTTCCAAAATACACGAGTTTCATGGCGTCTCTAACTAAGAGGCGAAAATGCAAGGAAGATGTGTTCTACGTGACCTTCATGCCACCTTGAAGGCATTTGACTCGTCAAGCTAATGACGTTAAAGAAGCGCTTACTGGGAGACAACCCAAAATTTCTTACTTTATCTCTCTTTTAGTTAATCGCATTTTGTTTTTCTTAGGATAGTTGTGTTATTTCTTTTCTTTATTTTGATTTTATGCATTTTTATTTCAGCAATTCAATTTCAGTAGTTTAAATTTATGCGTGAATAAATAAATTGCATGATAACTTGAGAAATGACAATTCTGAGTTTGTTCTGAAAGGTCCAACACTTGAAAGGCTACTAGTCATTGGAAAACATTGGTCTTGGAAGCAAAAGTTAGATCAAGGAATGAAACATGATTCACGGAAAAGGAAAGGTTAGCTTGATGGAATGAGGACACATCTGGTACGCTAATACTGAATTAATCCCGGTGAGAGTGTGACCTTAATTGTGAGAGAAAACGCTTGTTTTTAAACTCTTAGTTTTGCATCATTCTTGGACGGTTAAAATTAGTTACTTAAGGTGGATATGATCAAGGCCATGTTTGTTTTATTTTACCCACTAAGCCAAAAAGCCAACCCAACATAATTTTATCCCTTGCACCCATATTGAGCCGAAAGAATTATAATGATTTATTTTGAGTAGAACCCTAAGCCAAGAAATTGATATTCCTGACCTTGTTTAGGATTCTAAGAGAGCAGTAGGGTCCCAAATGATAATAAGGCCTTAATTTGGGGGATTTTGAACAAATGGGTAAAGTAGCCAAAGAAATAGCACACACTAGAACACCTCTAAATAATTGTGAGCCCACTGTTATTATTATTATGCTTATTATTGAGAAAAAAAGAAGAGAAAAAAAGAAAAAAAAAGAGGAAAAAGAAAAAGAAATATATATATATATATATATATATATATATATATATATATATATATATATATATATATATATATATATATATATATATATATATATAATAAATAAAAAGGTCAAGAATGAAAAAGAGAGGTGTCAGTGGAAAGTGCTAAAGGCAAAAGGGGCTAAAAGTGGGAAATAGGTCTTGGCAAGAAATCAAATTTTTTGGAATGCATGCTTTCTTATAATCTTATATTTTGAATTTCCAAGAAAAACCATGATTCTTTGTTAGCCAGGCCCCATTACAAGCCATAAAAGTCCTTAGTGATCCACCAAAGGTAATTAAGGCTAACCTTAACCGAGATGAAGTACAAAACTCTTGAGTTTTATTTACAGGTTGTTAAAATTGCAAACACTTGACCAGACACTTTTGAGCAGAGAGAAACACCAACTTTGTAAGGAAGTAAGGCAAGCCGGACCTGTTGGAATTCTAGATAATTGACCTGTTTCTGCTCTTGTGTTTATGCTTTTATTTTAAGATCATGACAGATGCAAAGAGACCAGTCAAAGGATCAAGGAATTGAAGTCATGGAGAGTGTTGGAATGATTGGAACTTACTTGAGAAATTTTTTGCTTAAGAATGGAATAATTTTATTTTTCTTATTTGCTTGGGGACAACCAAAGTTTAATTTGGGGGATTTTGATAACTGCTAAATAATAGTGAATTAATAGTGGAAAATCGGTCTAAAATTAACTTAGAATTAATTATTTAGCAGTTATTTATGCTTTAATTTGGAAAGATTTAATTAATTTTGAATTTTGATTGTAGATGTGAAAAAGGGAGGTGCAGAAAAATTGAAGAAAAGAAGAAAATTTGAAGAAGGCCCAACCCAATATGCACGCTCAGCGTGCGTCACGGGTTAAGCGGGCCAGGAAGTACACGCGCTAAGCGCAGGGTGTCGCGATAAGCGCGCATACGAAGGCCTAAAGCCCACTTCAGTAGCTATAAATAGAGAGTCAGTCACAAGGGACAGGACACACCACCACAGAACCCCCTCTCCTAGGGGTTTCATTTACTTTCTTTCTTTCACCCCTCCTCTCATTCGACTTTGGTTTTG
>NC_038244.2:42791056-42793322 GCF_000004515.6 Glycine max
TAAAAGAGGAATTACCTCTAGGGTCTTTATTTATTTACCGTTCTTTCTTTTTACATCCTGTATCTCTGAACTTGCTTCTGTTAGGGTTTAGTCCACTCGGGAGAGGGTAAAGCCTAATTAGGGGTAAGGAAATGAATACTTGAATCTGTTTTAAGGGTTATGCCACTCGGGAGAGGGTAACGCTTAAGAGAACACTAAAAGGAGGAAATTATCGGGTTATCTTTTAGAGGGTTTTTCTTCCAGTATCTTTTATCTGCTTTTCTTTCTTGCTTATTCTGCATCTCGGACTTTGTTTTCTGTTAGTCTTTAGGCCACTCGGGAGAAGGTAAAGCCTAATTAGGGATAAGGAATGAATGTGTGAATCGGTTTTAAGGGTTAGGCCACTCGGGAGAGGGTAACGCTTAATAGAACAATTAAAGAAAGAAATCATTGGGTTAGCATGACTTAATGCCTCAATGCCCTTGCTTTAGCAAACATCTAGAATGTAATATTAAAGCATCTTAGCTATTGAGTCTTCGCAAAGGGCATTTGGAAGATAGGTAATTAAGGTAGGCTTGTCATCATGAGGCATCAGGGGCAAGTAGACGGATAGATGTGGGGCAGAATTAGTTCACTGGTATTGATAACAGACAAATCCAGAATCCATATATCTAGGCTAATTAGACTTGTCAGGTTTTAGCGATTTTAATATATAGATTTTATTTCCTATTTTTATTGTTGGTTTTTCTTAGAAGTAGTTATTCCTTATTTTACTGTTGGGTTTTAGGAGTAAGTATTTAGATTTAGTAGATTTAGATTTTATTTATTTGAATTTCGTAGAAGTAGCTATCTTTATCGCAATTTAAATATTTTATCTTCTATTTTGATCTTTCAATCTTTTATCTTCTAATTTTATCTTTTAATAGCTTATCTTTTCTTTACCTTATCTTTTATCTTTCTTTATCTTTTATTTTAAATTCTTATCTCTTGCTTTTAAATTGGGTTTGCATTAATCTAAGTACAAATAAAGTCCCTGTGGATTCGACACTCGGACTTCCGAGAACTTTACTACTTGTGACGATTTGGTACACTTGCCAACGAGTTAACACAGATTTATGTTGTAAGGGAATGATTCATGTGTATTTAGAAAAATCATCAACCAAGCATGCATAATATTTGAATTTACTAATAGATAAGACAGGAGCAAGTCCCCATAAATCACAATGTATTTTTTCAAAGATAGAAGAACTAGAGTGTTCAGAAGAAGAGAAAGATAATTTAGTAAGTTTTCCCAATTGACAACTGTCACAAAGATGTTTAGATTTCAAGTTTCTAACTACATCAATTAATCCTTTGTTCTTTAGTAATTGTAAAGCCTTTATTTGAGGATGTCCTAGACGTTGATTCCAAATGTCTGCTGATCCTGATTTGAAACGATTAGAAAAATATGATTCTGGCATAGAGGAGAGACATATAATTCACCCTTGCGCCTCCCAGTGATAATCGGTTTCCTTGTTTCTCATTCCTTAACACAAAAATCAGCATTAGAAAACTCACAATTAACAGGAAATTATTTTGTTAGTTGGCTTATAGAATGTAATTTTTTTGTTAAATTAGAGACAAGTAAGACATCATGAAGAGGTAGAGTAATATTTTTTTGCTTGATGAATGTGTCTCCAATACCATGAATTGGGAGAGAAAAACCATCACCAATAAGAACAGAGTCTGTACCTGAATATTGTTGGATATTACTCAACATACTAGCTTTACTTGTCATGTGATTAGAGGCCCCGATGTCAGAGGTCCATTCTGTTTCAGCAATTGTGTAGTCTAAGGTAAGGGTTGCAAGTGCTTGAGGTATATCATCAGATTGAGTTGGTTTCTTGGACACCCACCAACATATCTTTGCTATATGTCCCATTTTATCACAGTATTGACATTTTTCATTTTGATATTATTCTCGTTCTGCAAGAGTCATACAATGTTGTCCTGGTGGTAGAGGACATCTTTGTTGTGTGCTCATAAGGATTTGGCTTTTATTTTGGTTCCTGGGTTGTTGAGCCTGAAATCCTCTCCCAGTTGACGTGAAGGTTTGAGAATTCCTTTGATGTTGAGAGGAAAACTGATGATATTGTTGTTGTTCGCCATAGAAAGCCACTTCAGGAGTGGAAGAGTTGTGCGTATTGGAATGATTGGAGAACCAATTGTGATGTTGATCATGGCTTTGGAGTTGTGAGATTAACTCAAAGTATGATGGCCTTGGAGGTTTTAGCAAGGTTGTTGTGAA